>NC_088870.1:47425102-47518083 GCF_032884065.1 Artemia franciscana
TTCGTTCACATTCTTGGCCATGTTCAGGCGTATAAACACGGACTTATTATTAAACAATATTAATCCCTGATAAATATATTGAACATTGTTTAAGATAAGAAAATAGCATTAGATTAAAACCAAGAAGATTTTTATATCGGCGCATAGATTTTATAGTTTGCATTTGTTAATAATTAATCCAAGTCAAGCTTGCTGTCAATGACTAGATGAGAAACTAACAAAAAATAAAAAGAATAGTCAAACATAACTTAATACTAAGAGAAACTTCCACAAACAGGCATAGGGCTAATAACTGCAAAACCTTCTAAAGGCCAAAACTTCATTTGCATTTTATTGAAAGTAGCTTTTATCTTGAGTAGTCTGTTGTATCATAACATGAATAAAAAAAGAAAAACAATCATAGTATTGAACAGGATTCTTGAAAAAAAAAATCACAGACTGTTTATATATAATGATATTCATTCTATATAATGATATACATCTCATTTAGTTAAAATTATTATTTAATTGTGCTTTGGCTTGATATTGTTTAATTTAATATTTTTGTTTCTTTTACGACAATGTTTATATAAAAACTACTTCTTTCCTAATTTCTCGACATTAAATTGTTTTAGTTGGGAGGGGGAGGGAAGAAGAGGGTAATAAAATGAGTATTCTTTAAAAAATCCTTGTTCTTCTGCAAAACAAAAAAAAATGGCTTGCTACTAAACTTTCAATTTTCAACTGTATGAGCTAGCTTTGATTTTTCAATAGCAATATCTTCCATACAAAAGGGCCTGGGAAAAAAGATCCTTAGAAGCTATCAATTAATGGGTAATTAAATAATAAAAAATAGTTCCTGTGGTGGCGCAGTGGATTTGACCTTAGCCTGGTAATACGGGACCCAGAGATCGAACGACGCTGCAGGAATGTTCTGCTGGGCCGACGCAGGGACCTTAGCAGTCAAGAAGCGTCATTAATTCTTAATAATAAATAAAAAACTAGTTTTTCTTAACTGAAACTAAGGAGCGTCATTAAAACTTAAAACGAACAGAAATTACTCTGTGTATGAAAGAGGCTGTCCCCTCCTCAACGTCTCGCTCTTTACGCTAAAGTTACTTACTGTTTAATAAAGTAAGATAGAGAGAAAGAGTAAAACTTAAGCGTAAAGAGCGAGACGTTGAGGAGGGGACAGCCTCTTTCATAAACAGAGTAATTTTTGTTCGTTTTCAGTTTTAATGTCACTCCTTACTTTCAGTTAAAGAAAAACTTTTTTTTTTAATTTCTAAACGTTTTTGAATTAATACATGTTTGATTTTGGCTCCCCGCACATAAATTATTAAAATGAAATTTGCATATTTATTCTTTTTTTGGCTAAATGGCTTTTTTTTAGTTTTGATCAGACGATTTTGAGAAATGAGGGGTGGGGAAGGAGGCCTGGCTGCCCTCCAATTTTTCGGTTACTTAAAAAGGCAACTAGAACTTTTAATTTTTAACGAACGTTTTTATTAGTAAAAAATATACGTAACTTAAGAATTAACTTACGTAACATACTTCTAAAATCTTACATTTTTATTATGTATATGAGGGCGTTTGTTCCTTCGTTAATACCTCGCTCTTTACACTAAAGGTTAAGTTTTGTCCCAATTCTTTAAGAATGACCCCTGAATCAGAAAGGCCGTAGAATAAATAGTTGAAATTACTAAAAATACTTTAGCATAAAGAGCAAGGTATTTAGGAGGAGAAGAAACCCTAATATGCGTAATAATCTCTTTTCGTTTTACGTTTTAATGCTACTCCTTACTTTCAATTGAAAAAACTTTTTCATGTTTATTTTTTCATTGTTTTTTTAAATAGTAATGCTAGAAAATCTTGCGCCTTTTTCATTGAATTTCTCTTCCCCCATGACATTTTCCTCCGAGAAAAGATCCTCCCACATAGCCCCCTCTCCTCCAACCCCCTTCCCCCCCCCCAACCAAAAAATCCCCCTGAAACCGTCTGCTTACTTCCCAATTACCATCACTGTATGTAAACGCTGGTCAAAGTTTGTAACTTGCAGCCCCTCCCCCGGAGACTGTGGGGATGTAAGTCATCCCAAAGACAAAGTTTCTATGGTGTTTGACTATGTTGAAAAAAATGGCTATCTCAAAATTTTGATCAGTTGACTTTGGGAAAAAATGAACTTGGGAGGGGGCCTACGTGTCCTCCAATTTTTTGGTCACTCAAAAAGGGCACTAAAATTTTCATTTCCGTTAGAATGAGCCCTCTTGTGACATTCTAGGACCACTTGGTCAACACGATGACCCCTGGGGAAAAACAATAAAACAAATAAACAAATAAACACGCACCCGTGATCTGTCTTCTGGAATAAAATACGAAATTCCACATTTTTATAGATAGGAGCTTGAGGGTTCTCTGATAAGAGATCCCTAATGCGATGGTATGATTTCTCATAATGCGATGGTATGATTTTGTTAAGATTCTATGACTTTTAGTAGGTGTTTCCTCCTATTTTCCAAAATAAAGAAAATTTTCTCAGGCTCGTAACTTTTGATGGGAAGACTAAATTTGATGAAATTATTATATTTAAAATCAGCATTAAAATCCAATTCTTTTGATGTATCTTTTAGTATCAAAAATCCGTTTTTCAGAGTTTCGTTTACTATTTAGCCGGGTCGCTCCTTACTACAGTTCGTTACCACGAACTGTTTGATAAATAATATTACAGTGCCAGTGATGACTTTTTACTTCTAAATCCAAGCTTACGGTCAATGGAGGCTTCAACATTGCTCATCTTTAAGCATACTACATACGCTATTTTTTCCTTAACTTGCCACACATACTTTTCTAAAAATTACCATTAAACCCTGAAAATATTTCTTAAATTGCTTACTCGAAAGCACTATCAATTTTTTAAACGAAGACCAGAAGTCACACTAACAGAAAAATCATCAAAATCATGTTGAATTCCATCTTAATCGGGTTGACCAGCATAGAATCCCAGGATAAAAGCAGTACGTGAAAACAATTATATAATGTAATATGAAAATTCCCTCTGTCGCCAGTAAAACCATTAAATAAAGAAAGCTTTCCTTAGTACTTGTCATTTAAACACCAAATAACCGACATTCTGATGGTCTCATAGCAAAGTCAAAACATCCCAAACTTATAGCAACTCCTAACATGCAAATGACATGAATAATAATAATAATAAACTAAAGTTAGCGAAAGAACGAGCTTTAACTTTAACTAAACACAGTAAGCATACTTGCCTTAAATTTGTGTGAATTTTGTCTTAAACATACTAAAGAGTAAAAAAACATGTTAAACTTCTTATTGACTGTAAAACTCGGCAACTTTGTCATGATGAATCAGTAATAACTTAGTAGTTAGTTAACATAAGTGTCATTCCTAGGGTTAGTGGTGCCTAGGATTAAAACATAATCAGAAACAGCCGAATAAAAAGTGAGAAATTATGAGTAATGTGGGTACCCCCTCAAGAAAAATGAGCAAAAATCAAATTAAATAATCTACAAAACATAAAACTATCACAAATGACTCAATAGATACATGAGATCCAAAACAAACAGAAATTATAGTAAATAACCGATTAAAACTCCAAACGATCAACGATCGAAAATAAACACGAGTAGGGCAGACGACCCCCATGGCTTCTCAAGGCCACAACACAATTTGGACTTTACTGAAAAAAAATATTTTCATATTTTTATCTTTAATAAACAAAAAAATAATAATGCTTTAAGGAGTAAATATCAGCATATGTATATTAGGCTAACAACCCACATTCATTTGCATTTTTGTCCGTAAAGTGCAAATTATGATCTGCCCATGAGAAACCACAGGGGTTGTCAGTCCTGTTCATGTTAGTTTTTGTTTGTTTGATTTCAAAAAATAATAACAATATATTGTGCCAATATCGTTCGTTACAACGGCACCGCTATTGCGCTGCTTACCATGTAGTCTTATAGTAATAAATGCTAGTGGACATATTGTCTTTTAAGGAACCTGACAGATTTATTTGACTAACAATAGCTTCCTTTCGTTTCACAAAAACAATAATTAGGTACTTTCCTTTCTATTACTGCTTATATTCGACTCACTTTTCTGGATAGTTGAGTCCTATATTGTGATCTATCTATCAAATTATTTTTTCCGGCAAAAAAAATTCAAATTTACTATACCATGTAATATATGAAAAGATACAATAAAATTTATATAGGAAAATACTCTCATCTATATTGATCACAGTAGCCTACACATAGCTCTTAAAACCCATCTTTTCTTTTCATTTTTTAATAAGTGATTTTCAATTTCTAATTCCAAGCTTCCCACCTCATTTAATATTGTCCACCTGAGTTTACTGTGTACACCTTTATTCCCCTAAAATGACGCTCAAAATCTTCTGAAACTTACCCTTGCACAAAAAATTACTGTTAAATTTCGCAAAATATAACTTTATTAACGCAAAATATAAATATTAACGCAATTATTGTTTATTAACGCAAAATATAAATTTCAAAAAAAGAACTTACTTATACTATTTCTTCTTAACTGATACAATCAGGCTCAAAAGCATCTATCAAATTTTGCAAGTCTTCATTACTCATAAAGTTAAATATTTTTTCAGCACATTCATAGGGTAACTCAGGATAGCCGTTAAAGAGAGAATTGAAACATCTATTGGCCGGTTCAAGTAACTTATTCCTTTCCATACCCTTTCTGAATTGATTTTTTAGTATGCTAGCATATGATGGAAATTGCGTTTCATATCTTGCTGTTTTTGAAACTTCCACTACATTTTCATTCCTCATAAATGCTGCTAACGAACTTGTTCCTTTTACCAAAATGTCGTAAAGTGAAATATTGGACTTAGCAATTTTCTCATTCCTTAATTTTGCTAGTTCTCTCAAACAATGATCCTGGGTTTCTCTTTCAAGAGAACCATACCTTGTTGGTGTGGTACTCATCAATCGTATATTTTTTTCGCTTAAATATAAATTTGCCGTTTTCATTTTAACTAAGAGGCAACCAATAAGTTTAACACATGTTTCACTCAATGCATCCCTTAAATATAAATCAAGAGCCTTACGACCATCTTTACAAGTAATGTTTATGTCAGACCCATGTTCCAGAAGCTCTTCAACAGATTCATCAAACCCATTAATACAAGCATAGTGAAGGGCTGTTCTGCCATCATTATCTTGAGAGTTAACTCTAGCACTATATTTTAGCAGCAATTTTATAATGTATCTGTGATTATCAGGATCATGAAGATGTTCACAATAACAAGCATAATGCAGTGCTGTTTTCCCATCCTTGTCTCTAGAGTTAACTCTGGCACCACGCTTTAGCAACAGTTTCACAATGTACCCTTGATTTCCATAAAATTGTCCACTACTGATGAGCATGATGAGCGGAGTTTTTCCCTTTTTATTTCGGGCATTTATATCAGCTTCATTGCTTATCAATAAATTGGCCATTTCTACCTGTTTAATAATAACTGCAATATGTAAGGGTGTTAAACCTTTTCCGTTCCTGCTACGACCAAATAGCATATTAACATTAGCACCATACTTTAAAAAGTCGTCAACGATCTTGACATATCCTTTTTCAACAGCAGATCGGAACAACTCTCTGTTATTTGCATCTTCGGGGATTACACTAAAACCATATTCTAGAAGGGCCTCAACAACCTTTTTAGCATAGCCAAACACTGCAATTTTAAGAGATTCTTGGTTGCTTTTATTATCAATATCTGGGCTATACTTCAAAATATTCTGAATAGTCAGTAAACTTCTGTTTTCAACAGCGAGGCGTAGTGCAGTTTAGCCATTTTTATCCTGATAAAATGTCCCGGGAGACACTCAATTCACTTACTTTGTTAGGGTAGTAACTTTTCAAGTTTGGTTGTCCAATTAGTACAATTAGACTCAACCAAATTGGTTATCGGGACTGGAGTAGTGAGCATTTCCAGCCGAAAAAAATGTATCTTACCTGTGTTTAAAACGGTTTCAAAGTTAAAGAAAATTAAGATTGATTAAATTAAGATTGATTTAATTAGATTGATTGATTAAAATTAAGATTAAAATTTTCAACTGTGTGTCAGTGGTTCTCAACCAGGATTTACGATACGCATCTTGATGTGCACCAGAAGCAAGGATTATAAAAATAAAATTGGCCCGGCTTGTTCGTCATGAATTCAGAGGAGGATGAGGCAGCAATTCCTGTGAGGGGAAACATGGATACCACTCGATACATTAATATTTTATGGCTGAAATCAGATAAATTTAAAACTGGGGAAATGACTAATTTACCGTAGGAGGCATAGGAGCTAGAGAGTATGACTGTAATAATGAACCACAGAAGCATTTACTTCTAATGCAGAACTAGTCCTTCTAAGAAGTGCACAGTTCAGTGTCATCAGAAGAAAACACAATAAAATTCTAAAAATAACTTAAAAATCTACAAAAAAGTTTACTTACATCATTCCTAAATGAGCTTTGCTTTACTTTACTACCCAATCCTCCTTATTGTGCAAATTAAAAACCAGCTTATGAGTTTTTATGGTATTTTCTTGTTTCTTTATTGTGCTGATACTGCTTCAATCTTAAAAAGACCCTACAATATATAAATACATCATTACTAAGAGCTCCGTAATACTTAACTCCCTAACACTTGCTAATGTGCAAAAATAAAGCCAAGCCCAATTATATATTTTTTATGTATCTTGCAGTACATGAATCTTTTGTTTCAATCCAATACCCATAAACTGAATCAATGCTGTTAAATTCAACAAACAGAAAATGCAGGGAAGTATCTAGTTTGGACAATAAATTATTGTTAATATTCATTTAAGATTAAAAACGATTTTTAGTTTTTTCATATTTTAATGTTTATTCCTATTTTTCCCTATTCAAGAGTCTTTATTTTGCATTGAATTTATTTACAATTTACTGGATGAAATTCTTTCTTTATAATTTACAGCAGCTATTGGTTAACCATTGTTTATTTGTTTTTTCTATTTTGTCTGGTCTTGAATATGATTTGGTCAATTATTATAGAACTTTAATTGAATAGCCTATGACTATGAAGACCATTAAGGGGAAGGGGAAACCTATACAATTAAATGGAAAATTAGGCAAATATTTCGGTCAAGACTTCCGGTTGACCGTCCTCAGTGAAGAGTAAACTGATAAAAAAAAAACAAAAAAAAAAACTTAAAACAAAACACAAAACTAAAATATAATGACCCTTTCTCAGAAACGGTGAAAGGGTAACTGAATAAAAAACACGTCTAAATGACATTTCACAATTTCTCCATTTGTTTGATTGTGCAACGCTTTCCATATAGATTTTTACTTGATTGTGCAACAAAAATTTATGGATGTATGTGAAAACCAATTGTGCTGTGAAAACCAATTATAGCTCTCCGACTGGTCCAGGTGGGCTTATTACTCCACAGACGTATAAAATATTTTTCTTAAAGGTTGTTCCTCTCCTAAATTTTACGATCTCCCAAAAATCCATAAAGATAGAGTTCCTCTACGCCCAATTGTGGCTTCTTATAGCTTTCCGACTACCAGATTTGGAAAATGGTTGTCAACAATTTCTCGCCCTTTTATGCAAACGCAAACTTCATTTTTTAAAAATTTAGTTAACCTTGTCGAAAAATTAAAAGACATTGATATAAAAAAAAATACGAAGAAAATTAGAAGAAAATGTTGACCAAAAGGACTACAAAGCACAGGCTATAAAAACTGTTATGCGTCTTGTTCGGGTTTGCAATAGTTCCTCCCCATATTTCCCATATAATGGCCAATTTTTCACCCAAATCATGAGTTTACCCATGGGTACGAGCCTTTCACCATTTCTGGCAACTTTTTATATGGAATATATTGAAAAATTCGTGGATGATGTTATTTCTGTGTGGGATCATAAAGAGGAGTCCTCCATATAATTTGATTTGATTAAATTTTTTAGCACATGGGAATTCACATGGGTGAAAAACCCCATAAATGTGATGTATGTTACAAGTCCTTTTCTCAGACACAAAATTTGAACAAGCACCAAAGAATGCATAATGGTGAGAAACAGTTTAAATGCGATGTATGTTAAAAGTGCTTTTTTGAACTGGGCAAATTGAATAGGCACCAAAGAGTACATACGGGTGAGAAGCCATTAAAATGTGGTGTATGTTACAAGATGTTTTTTTACGCTACACATTTGAAGAAACATTAAAGAATTCATATGGGTTGGAAATCGTTTAAGTGTGATGTTTGTGACCAAAGCTTTTCTCAAACACGAAGTTTGAACATTATTTGTATTGATGAATAATGTTTTGTGTGCTAATAGTGTTTTTTTCTAAGCTTTTAGTTTAAATGCAAATCAAAGACTGCATACATTTGAGAAACCTTTCAAATGTGTTTGGTGTGGGAAAACTACTAATTTTAGCAAATTTTACAGGCATCAAAAAGTAATGTGTTAATGTAAACAGGAGTTTAGAGAGACTGCTATAACACATACTCATTCGGAATTCCTTAAATAGTTTTGATAAGACTCAATAGCTTTAATCAAGTATACACCACTGAAATGTCTTTGTTAATGTTTCTTTTTTCTTTTTCTACACCAATTAAGTTTTTCTTTATATATTAGTCATTTGTACAAGTTGGGAAAGTTTTCTTGAAATGTTTTTTGAAAGAAACAAAATACTCTTGACGAGTTGTTTTTACAGGTAATTCAATTTCTATGTTTTCATTGTTTGGTTGAGGCTAGGTGTAAAAATAATTTCAAATAGTCTTGCATAAGGAATAGTCTACTTAGAAGGAAATAGTAACTGAAAAAGAGTGATTAAAATTTATTGAAAATCCCATTTAAAACTCCAAATATAGTCGTCGGTTAACTTTAGATTTTTTGCTCTTTTTGTGTCTAATTTTTCAAAATAGGTATTTATTATTTTTTAGACCAAAGGAGCTTTCCTTTTATTCAGTAACAGACAATTTCACTTTATAAATAATTGTCTCAATCAAAGCTCATCAATAGCATTCTCATAGCAGATCTTATTATAGCTGTTGCTAAGCCTTTGGAGAAATACAACCAAAAGATTTCAAGACATGCTTGGAGCCGACTTCATCAGCTCTAGTTACGTTATCATAATTGTATAGTGATATTTTGCTTTTGTTTTTATGGCACTTGGTATTTACCAAGTGACATATAGCAATCGCAATTTCTCTCTGTCTGTCTATCTGTTGGTTTCGGTTTTGCTTTCCAGATAAGCTAGGACGATGAAAGTTGGCAGGCGTATCAGGGATCAGACCATATTAAATTAGAAGTAGTCACTTCCACGATTCGACCATCTGGAGGGGGGAGCGAGCGAATGAGATAGTTGAGAAGAATTTTAGTTGCCCATAAAACAAATGATTGTTGTTCTTAATTATGGCTTGCTGGTCTAGCGGTATGATTCTCACTGAGGGAGCAAGAGGTTTTAGGTTTGAATCCCGGACCACCACCCGATTTTTACATGAAAAACTTCCGAAACTACATCCGAATCGTGAAAATTGAGGTATGTTTATCTTACGAATAGGTTATCGGATCTTAATGAAACTTTATATATAGAAAGATATCATGTCTCAAATGCTACAGTTTTAATTCAGATTGGATCCGGGGACATTGGGGGTGGAGGGAGAAAATGGAACTCTCGGAAACTGGAAATCTTGGAAAACGCTTAGAGTGGAGATATCGGGGTGAAATTTGATGGGAAGAATATGCATAATTTCTAGATTAGTTATTGACATAACCGGACCAGATCACATCTATTTGGGGGAGTTGGGGGGATTTATAGTGCTTTGGCAAGTTCAACAATAAGCACAAGTTCTAGATGCGTGATTGACATAACCGAGCCGGATTCGGTCTCTCGTCACAAGTGCCATATGAGCTCTTAGCTCTTGTTTTCTCTTTGTAGCGCTATGTCATTTTCTTTTTATACGAAGACTGGTTTTCATTAAATAGTAACAATAATAAATACAAACAACGTTAACTGTTGTCTCCAGATACATTACATTTGGGAATATGTGTTGAAGGCAAATAAAGTGGTCCCATTGTTTGGCTAGTATAATGTCTAGTCCAGAATAAGGTACGCATAAGAGTACTACTTAATCGTTCTGTTGACAGCTTTGAATGACTAGGGAAACAAAGGCAAACCTGATGATAGGACCACCTCTGATGATAGAAAACCTAATGTTTACTTTAAATTTCAAATCGAAGTTCTATTTGAATGTATCAGAATTTTAATTAACACAATCTCTTAAACCTATATAGTTCTTGTCCTATTGATTCAATATTATTAGGTCATGCTTGCAGAACTCATTAATAAGCAAACCATACTTGTTAGGCTAACTATTAAGTTCTCATATGCCCCCCCCCCGTCACACAAGTTGACAGAGACAAATCAGTTAGGTACTCGAACCTTTTAGGACTACTGATTGAAAAGAATTGTTAGGCAAAGTGAGAGGGAAGTACCCATGAATATTTCTTGCGGAAGGCCCAAAAATAGAATACAGTCAAAATTATTTGATATGCAAGTATACAAAATTTTTCTCAGAGTAGTATGCAGAGGCATGAAGTATGCGAAGAAGTATGCAAAAAATTTTGGAAAAATTTAGAATTTCATGCCCCAGGCCCATTATGATCTCAGCTACCAGGTCCCGAGGTTATTTGCATCATTCATTGTAAAGAACCTTGGAAACTTAGCCTAAACTATAAAGAAACTTAAACTTAACCAAACTTGACTTCAATCGTCTTAACGAAAAGAGCAGAAGGATAATTTCCAGTTTAAGAAAAAGACATAAGAAATGAAGACACTATTTACTGTTTCCAATCGGCTTGACGATAATATTCGTAAGATTTGGGAGTTGACTCAATTCAAAAACATTGATTGAAACTAAATTTTGGCTGTATCGATGCAAGAACCCCAAAGTTTACTTAGTCTTAAATATGATTGAAAATTATAGTACGTGTGGAGTGGACCACAAAGTTCGAATTTTATTCCTACTCTTTAAGAATACCCCTGAATCACAAAGACCATTTAACTAGAATAAATAGCTCTTTTGAAAGTACTAATAAGAGTTTAGCGCATAGAGCGAGATATTAATGAGGAGGCAAACCCCTTTATTTACGAAATAATTTCTGTTCGTTTTAAATTTTATTATTGCTCTTTACTTTCAGTTGAAAAAACTGGTTTTTTTTTTAGTTTATTATCGATTTTTTAATAATGCTGGGAGATTCACCCCCCCCCCCTTCATGGAAAATCATCTTCCCCTATGAAAAGATCCTCCCACGTAACTAACTGTCCAGACCCCCCACCCTCCCAACCAGAAATAATCTCTCCTGAAAACGTTTGTCTACTTCCCAATAACCAATACTATATGCCAACAATGGGCAAAGTTCATAACTTGCAGCCCTTTCCCCGAGGAATGTGGGGGATTATTTCGTCCTCAAAAGACATAGCTATTAGAGTTTTTGACAATACTAAACAAAATGGCTACCTCAACATTTTGATCCGGTGACTTCAGGAAAACAACGAGCGTTGGAATTTTTTGTGCACTTATGACCCTCAAATTTTTGTCACTTAAAAGGGAACTAGAACTTTTAATTTCCGTTTGAATGAGCCCCCTTGCAACATTTTAGGGCCACTAGGTTGATACGATCACACCTGGAAAAAACAAAAACACATCCGTGATCTTTCTTCTGAAAAAAAAAATCCAAATTATTGTGGATAGGGGCTTGAAACCTCTACAGGAGGGTTCTCTGATGCCATGAATCTGATAGTGTGATTTTTATTGAGATTCTATGACTTTTAGGTTTTTTTTCTCTTTTTCAATAATAAGGCAATTTTTCCAAGGCTCGTAACTTCTGGTAAGCAGGACTAAACTCAATGAAACATATACATTTAAAATCAGCACAAAATTCCGGTACTTTTGATGTATCTGTTGGTATCAAAATTATAGTTCGTTACCACCTTATTTACAGATCGTTACTCCGAACTGTTTGATAATATTTGGAAGCTTGGCTTGGCATAGAAGATAACAGATAAGCTTGGCAATATTTAACGCCAAAAACTGGCAAAAAAACTTTTCTCCTTGGCCTTAAATTTACAAGGCATTTAGACAAGACCTATGGAGTCCCCCTTTGGTCAGCATGTAAAGACGAAGAAAGCAATTTACAATTTGAATACATTAGTTTGGACCACATGAATACCTGAAAAACTTAAAACTTTAATTAAAGAGGAGAAACTAATGAATGGAGACAAATGAAATGCAAAAATATATTTGAAAATTCAGTCCACATTGATTCGTGATGCCAGAAGTAGGCCCAAGTCTGTTTTGCGGCAAAGTTTCTGGGTGTCAGTAATAGAAAAAATACGCCTTTCAAATGTTGTGAAAGAAGTCCAGCTTTTGAATATTGATTTCCGAACCCCAAATACGAATAACATTATTTTTCTTCGGTCAACTTCATTGAAATTGATCAGCCAGATGATAAGAATGTGTCAAGATAACCTTAACGAAGATAATGAATTCAAAAAGAAAAAGTAAGATTGTATAGATTCGTATTAAGACAAAGGTTTAAATTCTTCTTAGCCGATTCACTTGAAAACTACAAAATAACTGAACCTAAATGAGAATTTACGTTTTTTTTCGGAATCCCCCTCCAAAAAAAAAAGTCATGAAATAAATTAAGTTGAATTCCTTGTTTTTTCTAGACAACAAAAAAGAATTGTTTTTATTTTTTATAACCATTTTCTTTTTAAAAAGAAAGGAGATATTCTAAAAAAAAAATTAATTAGAATTGCTGAATTGTGAATCTAGTTCACTCTTGCTCAGTGGCAAACTGGACAACTGGTATGTTCTCAATAAAAAAGGCACTTCCACCTGAAGATGAAAAAAAAAAATAAGGAAAGAAATGATCAATAGGTAATATTAAACTTATTGAATCTTATATATTTAGAATTGGCATACGAAATCGACTTTTTTTTATAATGTATCTGTTGTTATCAAGATTCTGTTTTTAGTTTCAGTTTCTATTGGTCAGTGTAGTTTCAGTTTTTAGTTTCAGTCATTCCTTACTTACAGTTTGTTACTACAAACGTTCTGATACGGGGTCAAATGTAATTTTTTGGACTGTATTTATTTCGTTGCTCTTGCAAATGGCCTTAAGAATGGTTAATATGTATGGGAGAGGATGAGAATTTGACTTTTTTCAGACCAATTACCCCTCTCTCATTCTCCTTGATTACGGTTTGCCCCATTCAACCATTTTAAGCATAAACAATTCTTATGATTATGTTTAGGTGGGTGATTATGTCGTTTTGTGTTGGATACTCATTGAAAAATTAGTATTCCCCTATCTTGTCTCCTAGGGTTTTCTTTTTAATTTACACAATTGTTACTCTCATAGCTGTTATCCAATACATTGGTGGTTCTAGACATGGAAGAGCAGGACAGTGCTTGTATTTATATTTTTACACTCCTTTGGTATAATTACCCACTCCCATCTATTATGAGGCCAAAACTAGTACTGATTAAAAACCACACTGAATTCTTAATCCGACCAAGAACGGAAGCCTCCCCTCCCAGTTGAAAACTGCTCCCGAGGAAAACTTAACCAAGGAGAATGTTTCCACTGATGATCATCCAACAGGCAACACAAACTCTTACAGCGGACAAATCTTACAGATAATTCCAACCTAGCTGAACATGTAACCTTACAATATCCCCGTAACACCTCCTTATTTAAAATGTAGATGGCAAAAAGAAAGTGAGAACTTTACATAGGAATGTGTATGTTTTTTTTTTAAGTTTACGACATGGATACCCTGATTGTTTTAATCAAATACACAAGCGGTTCTATACCTTGGCAGTAGGGGGGAGGTTTGTATTATACATTTTTAGACTATTGCAGCATATATTCCCCCTCCCCCAATTATAAGGCCTAAAATCACTATTGATCAATACTAAACCAAATTACTTATAATTTAAATACTTACCACACATGTTTTAGATCAAGCCATCCTTTTTTTTCTCGAAGTCATTTTTATGCGACTCCCTCAGCACGCACAAACTCAACTTAAAAATGGGTCTTACCCATCCTAGCTTCGGGTATGTTTCCAACCAGGGAGTATAAAAATACGTAGAACAGCAGAAACAAAATACAATTTAATTTGTTTCATAGATAGGTTTAAAATCACTTATTCTGTTTTTAAACCTTAAAAATTTAGGATACACTATATGAAAAAAAAGCTACAATTGAAAGGTAATTTCGACTTTGTTTCTTTTATCCACAAACTGATCGTCAAAAATGTAAAAGCACAAACAGTCGTGGAGGAATATATTTTAAAAATATAGTTTTAAATCTCCAATTAATTTTTCGATTTCTTCAAATTTTCCATTTATATATACTCCTACCTTTTTCATAAGAGCTACGAGGTTCTTCAAAGGATTTTTTTGTATTTCTTGAGAATTAAATAATAATAAAAAAAAAAAACAGACCAAGTATTAGATTCTTTTTCAAAGATAACTTGTGAAAAAATCATTTTGCTGACTTGTCGGGCTTGAAAGCCCGACAAGTCCCCCCCCCCCATCCCCCACTGAGCATTACTGGCCTTATAAGCCATAATCTGATCACAAAACAAAGTTTGTCGCGTGAACAGAGACAGATTTTGAAAAAACACATCTAAAAACTAACTTATTGAAGAAATCAAAAGACAAAAATAAAATCTGGTTTGGTCGTATAATTTAAATGACCAGGCTGTTTCAAGCTATGTGCCATTCATATCTTCATTTATCTATATCATTTTAAAATAGTAATTTTCAGAAATTAGATTTGGGTGTTGCAGTTTATTTTTTATTTAATTACCAATGGTGTTTTTGGGAAAAGAAATTCGTTCACATTCTTGGCCATGTTCAGGCGTATAAACACGGACTTATTATTAAACAATATTAATCCCTGATAAATATATTGAACATTGTTTAAGATAAGAAAATAGCATTAGATTAAAACCAAGAAGATTTTTATATCGGCGCATAGATTTTATAGTTTGCATTTGTTAATAATTAATCCAAGTCAAGCTTGCTGTCAATGACTAGATGAGAAACTAACAAAAAATAAAAAGAATAGTCAAACATAACTTAATACTAAGAGAAACTTCCACAAACAGGCATAGGGCTAATAACTGCAAAACCTTCTAAAGGCCAAAACTTCATTTGCATTTTATTGAAAGTAGCTTTTAGCTTGAGTAGTCTGTTGTATCATAACATGAATAAAAAAAGAAAAACAATCATAGTATTGAACAGGATTCTTGAAAAAAAAAATCACAGACTGTTTATATATAATGATATTCATTCCATATAATGATATACATCTCATTTAGTTAAAATTATTATTTAATTGTGCTTTGGCTTGATATTGGTTTAATTTAATATTTTTGTTTCTTTTACGACAATGTTTATATAAAAACTACTTCTTTCCTAATTTCTCGACATTAAATTGTTTTAGTTGGGAGGGGGAGGGAAGAAGAGGGTAATAAAATGAGTATTCTTTAAAAAATCCTTGTTCTTCTGCAAAACAAAAAAAAATGGCTTGCTACTAAACTTTCAATTTTCAACTGTATGAGCTAGCTTTGATTTTTCAATAGCAATATCTTCCATACAAAAGGGCCTGGGAAAAAAGATCCTTAGAAGCTATCAATTAATGGGTAATTAAATAATAAAAAATAGTTCCTGTGGTGGCGCAGTGGATTTGACCTTAGCCTGGTAATACGGGACCCAGAGATCGAACGACGCTGCAGGAATGCACTGCTGGGCCGACGCAGGGACCTTAGCAGTCAAGAAGCGTCGTTAATTCTTAATAATAAATAAAAAACTAGTTTTTCTTAACTGAAAGTAAGGAGCGTCATTAAAACTTAAAATGAACAGAAATTACTCTGTGTATGAAAGAGGCTGTCCCCTCCTCAACGTCTCGCTCTTTACGCTAAAGTTACTTACTGTTTAATAAAGTAGGATAGAGAGAAAGAGTAAAACTTAAGCGTAAAGAGCGAGACGTTGAGGAGGGGACAGCCTCTTTCATAAACAGAGTAATTTTTGTTCGTTTTCAGTTTTAATGTCACTCCTTACTTTCAGTTAAAAAAAACCTTTTTTTTTTTAATTTCTAAACGTTTTTGAATTAATACATGTTTGATTTTGGCTCCCCGCACATAAATTATTAAAATGAAATTTGCATATTTATTCTTTTTTTGGCTAAATGGCTTCTTTTTAGTTTTGATCAGACGATTTTGAGAAATAAGGGGTGGGGAAGGAGGCCTGGCTGCCCTCCAATTTTTCGGTTACTTAAAAAGGCAACTAGAACTTTTAATTTTTAACGAACGTTTTTATTAGTAAAAAATATACGTAACTTAAGAATTAACTTACGTAACATACTTCTAAAATCTTACATTTTTATTATGTATATGAGGGTGTTTGTTCCTTCGTTAATACCTCGCTCTTTACACTAAAGGTTAAGTTTTGTCGCAATTCTTTAAGAATGACCCTTGAATCAGAAAGGCCGTAGAATAAATAGTTGAAATTACTAAAAATACTTTAGCATAAAGAGCAAGGTATTTAGGAGGAGAAGAAACCCTAATATGCGTAATAATCTCTTTTTGTTTTACGTTTTAATGCTACTCCTTACTTTCAATTGAAAAAACTTTTTCATGTTTATTTTTTCATTGTTTTTTTAAATAGTAATGCTAGAAAATCTTGCGCCTTTTTCATTGAATTTCTCTTCCCCCATGACATTTTCCTCCGAGAAAAGATCCTCCCACATAGCCCCCTCTCCTCCAACCCCCCCCCCCCCCCAACCAAAAAATCCCCCTGAAACCGTCTGCTTACTTCCCAATTACCATCACTGTATGTAAACGCTGGTCAAAGTTTGTAACTTGCAGCCCCTTCCCCGGAGACTGTGGGGATGTAAGTCATCCCAAAGACAAAGTTATTATGGTGTTTGACTATGTTGAAAAAAATGGCTATCTCAAAATTTTGATCAGTTGACTTTGGGAAAAAATGAGCTTGGGAGGGGGCCTACGTGTCCTCCAATTTTTTGGTCACTCAAAAAGGGCACTAAAATCTTCATTTCCGTTAGAATGAGCCCTCTTGTGACATTCTAGGACCACTTGGTCAACACGATGACCCCTGGGGAAAAACAATAAAACAAATAAACAAATAAACACGCACCCGTGATCTGTCTTCTGGAATAAAATACGAAATTCCACATTTTTATAGATAGGAGCTTGAGGGTTCTCTGATAAGAGAACCCTAATGCGATGGTATGATTTCTCATAATGCGATGGTATGATTTTGTTAAGATTCTATGACTTTTAGTAGGTGTTTCCCCCTATTTTCCAAAATAAAGAAAATTTTCTCAGGCTCGTAACTTTTGATGGGAAGACTAAATTTGATGAAATTTTTATATTTAAAATCAGCATTAAAATCCAATTCTTTTGATGTATCTTTTAGTATCAAAAATCCGTTTTTTAGAGTTTCGTTTACTATTTAGCCGGGTCGCTCCTTACTAAAGTTCGTTACCACGAACTGTTTGATAAATAATATTACAGTGCCAATGATGACTTTTTACTTCTAAATCCAAGCTTACGGTCAATGGAGGCTTCAACATTGCTCATCTTTAAGCATACTACATACGCTATTTTTTCCTTAACTTGCCACACTTACTTTTCTAAAAATTACCATTAAACCCTGAAAATATTTCTTAAATTGCTTACTCAAAAGCACTATCAATTTTTTAAACGAAGACCAGAAGTCACACTAACAGAAAAATCATCAAAATCATGTTGAATACCATCTTAATCGGGTTGACCAGCATAGAATCCCAGGATAAAAGTAGTACGTGAAAACAATTATATAATGTAATATGAAAATTCCCTCTGTCGCCAGTAAAACCATTAAATAAAGAAAGCTTTCCTTAGTACTTGTCATTTAAACACCAAATAACCGACATTCTGATGGTCTCATAGCAAAGTCAAAACATCCCAAACTTATAGCAACTCCTAACATGCAAATGACATGAATAATAATAATAATAAACTAAAGTTAGCGAAAGAACGAGCTTTAACTTTAACTAAACACAGTAAGCATACTTGCCTTAAATTTGTGTGAATTTTGTCTTAAACATACTAAAGAGTAAAAAAACATGTTAAACTTCTTATTGACTGTAAAACTCGGCAACTTTGTCATGATGAATCAGTAATAACTTAGTAGTTAGTTAACTTAAGTGTCATTCCTAGGGTTAGTGGTGCCTAGGATTAAAACATAATCAGAAACAGCCGAATAAAAAGTGAGAAATTATGAGTAATGTGGGTACCCCCTCAAGAAAAATGAGCAAAAATCAAATTAAATAATCTACAAAACATAAAACTATCACAAATGACTCAATAGATACATGAGATCCAAAACAAACAGAAATTATAATAAATAACCGATTAAAACTCCAAACGATCAACGATCGAAAATAAACACGAGTAGGGCTGACGACCCCCATGGCTTCTCAAGGCCACAACACAATTTGGACTTTACTGAAAAAAAAATATTTTCATATTTTTATCTTTAATAAACAAAAAATTAATAATGCTTTAAGGAGTAAATATCAGCATATGTATATTAGGCTAACAACCCACATTCATTTGTATTTTTGTCCGTAAAGTGCAAATTATGATCTGCCCATGAAAAACCACAGGGGTTGTCAGTCCTATTCATGTTAGTTTTTCTTTGTTTGATTTCTAAAAATAATAACAATATATTGTGCCAATATCGTTCGTTACATCGGCACCGCTATTGCGCTGCTTACCATGTAGTCTTATAATAATAAATGCTAGTGGATATATTGTCTTTTAAGGAACCTGACAGATTTATTTGACTAACAATAGCTTCCTTTCATTTCACAAAAACAATAATTAGGTACTTTCCTTTCTATTACTGCTTATATTCGACTCACTTTTCTGGATAGTTGAGTCCTATATTGTGATCTATCTATCAAATTATTTTTTCCGGCAAAAAAAAAATTCAAATTTACTATACCATGTAATATATGAAAAGATACAATAAAATTTATATAGGAAAATACTCTCATCTATATTGATCATAGTAGCCTACACATAGCTCTTAAAACCCATCTTTTCTTTTCATTTTTTAATAAGTGATTTTCAATTTCTAATTCCAAGCTTCCCACCTCATTTAATATTGTCCACCTGAGTTTACTGTGTACACCTTTATTCCCCTAAAATGACGCTCAAAATCTTCTGAAACTTACCCTTGCACAAAAAATTACTGTTAAATTTCGCAAAATATAACTTTATTAACGCAAAATATAAATATTAACGCATTTATTGTTTATTAACGCAAAATATAAATTTCAAAAAAAGAACTTACTTATACTATTTCTTCTTAACTGATACAATCAGGCTCAAAAGCATCTATCAAATTTTGCAAGTCTTCATTACTCATATAGTTAAATATTTTTTCAGCACATTCATAGGGTAACTCAGGATAGCCGTTAAAGAGAGAATTGAAACATCTATTGGCCGGTTCAAGTAACTTATTCCTTTCCATACCCTTTCTGAATTGGTTTTTTAGTATGCTAGCATATGATGGAAATTGCGTTTCATATCTTGCTGTTTTTGAAACTTCCACTACATTTTCATTCCTCATAAATGCTGCTAACGAACTTGTTCCTTTTACCAAAATGTCGTAAAGTGAAATATTGGACTTAGCAATTTTCTCATTTCTTAATTTTGCTAGTTCTCTCAAACAATGATCCTGGGTTTCTCTTTCAAGAGAACTATACGGGAAACTCATCAATCGTATATTTTTTTCGCTTAAATATAAATTTGCCGTTTTCATTTTAACTAAGAGGCAAACAATAAGTTTAACAGATGTTTCCCTCGATTGAGCCCTTAAATATAAATTTAAGGGCTGTACAAGAGCTGTATGACCATCTTTACAAGTAATGTTTATGTCAGACCCATGTTCCAGAAGCTCTTCAATAGATTCATCAAACCCATTTCTACAAGCATAGTGAAGGGCTGTTCTGCCATCATTATCTTGAGAGTTAACTCTAGCACCATATTTTAGCAGCAATTTTATAATGTATCTGTGATTATCAGGATTATTGTAAACATGAAGATGTTTACAATAACAAGCATAATGCAGTGCTGTTTTCCCATCCTTGTCTCTAGAGTTAACTCTGGCACCACGCTTTAGCAACAGTTTCACAATGTACCCGTGATTTCCATAAAATTGTCCATTACTGATGAGCATGATGAGCGGAGTTTTCCCCTTTTTATTTCGGGCATTTATATCAGCTTCATTGCTTATCAATAAATTGGCCATTTCTTCCTGTTTATTAATAACTGCAATATGTAAGGGTGTTAA
Source organism: Artemia franciscana (assembly GCF_032884065.1). Classification (NCBI taxonomy): domain Eukaryota; kingdom Metazoa; phylum Arthropoda; class Branchiopoda; order Anostraca; family Artemiidae; genus Artemia; species Artemia franciscana. The sequence continues at coordinate 47,445,571 of NC_088870.1, forward strand.
ACCTTTTCCGTTCCTGCTACGACCAAATCGCATATTAACATTAGCACCATACTTTAAAAAGTCGTCAACGATCTTGACATATCCATTTTCAACAGCAGATCGGAACAACTCTCTGTTATTTGCATCTTCGGGGATTACACTAAAACCATATTCTAGAAGGGCCTCAACAACCTTTTTAGCATAGCCAAACACTGCAATTTTAAGAGATTCTTGGTTGCTTTTATTATCAATATCTGGGCTATACTTCAAAATATTCTGAATAGTCAGTAAACTTCTGTTTTCAACAGCGAGGCGTAGTGCAGTTTTGCCATTTTTATCCTGATTGTCAACTTTTGCTCCATACTGTAAAAGGAGTTCGACAATGGTTTCTTTTCCCCTCAAAACAGCAATATGAAGAGGGGTGTTGCTATTTTCGCCTTTAACATCAATATTAGCACCACTGTCCAAAAGTAGCTGAACAACTTCTCTACTCCTTCCTTGGCCTTTTTGGCTCATACATCCTTCAGAAGCTGCTAAATGAAGTGGACTAATACCATAATTTGTTCTTACGTTAACATTACTTCCATGCTTTAGAAGTAATTTGGTCATATCAACATTTTATTATTGTTTTTTATCGCGCAGTGAAGAGGAGTTTCTCCCAGTGTGTTTACTCCATTAATGCTAGCTCCTTTGTCTAGAATCATTTCAACAACTTCTGTATCGCTACTAGCAACAGCCAAATGAAGTAGCGTGCTGCTTACTTTACACCCGTAATTTAAAAGAAATTTAACAATTTCTATATTTCCTGGATTAGAAACAGCCGAATGAAGTAGCGTACTACTTACTTTACACCCGTAATTTAAAAGTAATTTAACAATTTCTATATTTCCTGGATTAGAAACAGCAAAATGAAGAGGGGTGTTTTTATCTTTCGCCTTAGCATCAACATTAGCACCACTGTCCAAAAGTAGCTGAACAACCTCTGTAGTGCCTTTTTCAGCAGCGAGGTGTAGTGCAGTTTTGCCATTTTTATCCTGATTGTCAACTTTTGCTCCATACCGCAAAAGGAGTTTGACAATGGTTTCTTTTTTATTCGAAACAGCAATATGGACAGGGGTTTTGCTATCTTCCCCTTTAGCTTCAACATTAGCACCACTGTCCAAAAGTAGCTGAACAACCTCTGTAATGCCTTTTTCAGCAGCGCAATGCAGTGGTGTATATCCGTTGTGCCTTGTATGAGTAGTATACACACAATCAACATGGGCTCCATTTTTGAGAAGATAATCAACAGTTTGAGAGTATCCTTCAGAAGCCGCTAAATGAAGTGGACTTGCACCATAACTTGTTCTTGCGTTAACATCACTTCCATACTTTAGAAGTAATTTAGTCATATCAACATTTCCATCATTGTTTATTATCGAGCAGTGAAAAGGAGTTTCTCCCAGTTTGTTGAATTTATTAATTGTAGCTCCTTTGTCTAGAATCATTTCAACAAGTTCTATATTACTACTAGCAACAGCCAAATGAAGTATTGAGTCAAAAGCCATACCTCTTACTTTACACCTGGGATTCGAAAGTAATTTAGCAATTTCTATTTTTCCGTTTATTAAAGCATCACGACGTGATTCTTCTGACCAATCTTTTGAGTAAGAGAGCCCATAAGAATTGATTAGCTCCTTTGTTCTTTCCAGGTCTCCTTGACGAACTGCACAAATTAAACTATAGTTATCATACTTATCTCGCATGGCTACTTCACTCCTTTTCAACAATTTTTGAGGTATTAGTGGTTGAAACTTCGGTCCTCTTAATTAGCAAGGCTGCCAAAATTTTTTTAAGGAGTGTGTCATATTTTTTCTGGAAATGTGGTTTTTATGTCATCTCAGATTCCATATTGTTCAAAAAATGTGTCATATTTTTTTGCTATCTTTTAAATCTTTATTTAGAGTTTAGAATGTATAATTTTTTCCAAATCAGTTAAAAAAGGAGTACACTTAACCTTATCCTGTTGTCTTGGGATCAAGACGTTTTTATGATGTCATGAAAGGAATAGGAACATTCGATTAAATTAATATTACACACTATGAATTTGTGTCTGGGCGGCCAATGGAGCAAGCTTATATCCATAAAAGATTTATGGACAGTCAATTCCGACATTAAATTGAAAATAGACTTCTCGTATGACATCATGAATTTACATAATCGGCTTTATCGACTAAGCTTTAGTTGACACCTTCGAAAATGAAAAAATACAAGATCACAGTTGGTGCGTTTGAGCTTTTTAGTTTGCGGGTAAATGACTTGTCCAAGACCTGGATTCAGTTGAGAAGAAATTCGCAAAAATGAAGTATAACGCCTGAATACACTTCTTTTCATTTTGTTCCTTTTTTGTTCTCTTGTACAGTATGTCAATTCGACTCGGTAATCAGAACCTAGTCCTCAGACAAGACAGTTCCAACTATCTGTCTATCAACTTGTCTGGGGTTCATTGTGCCCTCATTGAAATTTAGCTTAAACCAAAAATACTACTAAGCCATCTTCCTGTCTTAATGGTTACAATCGTACTTCTAATGGACCTAGAGGCAGAGGAAAAATGTAACCCAAAATAAATCGCACATCTGTTCTAAAAATTACTGATGAATATTAGATATATAAGTACTGAACAACTTGGCAACCTCTTACACATAGACCCTCCTACCCAGAACTTCAAGTATATTCGACCCTCGTTATATCTAGGGCTCATTGATTTCTTCTTATTTCTCCTTATGCAAGCCCATAAAAATTCTTCCGTATATCGGAAAGAATTTCCCAGTCGTGCATGGTTCCTGAGGTACGAGAGACCAGTTGCTTTGCATGCATCTGAGAGTCTATCGTGTAGAGAAATAGACTGTTCCTGAGTTTCGTTTTTATATTTGATAGAACTAAAAATTGACGTTCTGCAGCTGCACTACAATAAGGGAGAGCACACAGATTTAGCATGAAAAAGGACGCGCTTTTCGAACTGTAGCTTGCCTTGAGCATCTTTCGTATTCAATAATGACTTCCAAAAGATCGAAGGAGATATTTCACTTCCCATGTTTCTGATAATCTCATCCCTGTGTTCACTCACCAGGATACACTGAATCTCAATTACATTCCTTGACCTTTCCACTTCACCTTCATGTATCCCAAGTAAGCTGCTGAACCAAACAGTCAGTCTGACTAGACTGTCAACTCTTCCGCTCAAAGTTGTCACTGAGTCCAAACAAGCCAGAGTTGTTAAAGTGGGGGTCAGAATGATCGATCCTTTTCCTCACTTGTGTGATAACTTCTACATGGAAGTTCAGGCAGTTCAACCTAAATTGTTTGAGATCATTCGAAGGTATCACATCTTTGTACTTAAGCAAGTGTATTTCAGTGTTTGGACAACAATAAATCTTGGAAATTTCCTTGAAACAGCCTGAGATCATGGGTATGACAAAAGCATCGTCATTCTTTAAGATGTCAGTTTTGAAAAAAGACTTCATGATAGACTTAATGGTTGCTATTGAGCTGGAAAAGAGTTTGTGAATGCGAGTGTGACTTTTTTGATAATCAATATTCAAACAATTGATCTTGTTGAGCGTAAATGCAAGGAAATGAAAGTATGCCTTAGTCAAGGACTCCTTCATGTAAGAAAATATTTTGACAGCTGTATTTTGTGAACTCCTGTTCCCAGCTGCATCTCGTAGACGGTGATTGGTGAAAATCACAAGGGCGTTCCATTGCTAAAGAATACGAGAACTTTCTTGTTCCATCGACGGCCACACAGCATTTGATATTTGAAACATACGGTGTACCTTCAGTTCTGCAAATTGTTGAATTTCTTTCAGCTAAACAATACGTTTGGGGCTGTTAGCAACATAATTTATTAAATCTCTCAGAATAGGCTCAAGGCCTTCTGGTAGTCGCTTGCTTGCATGACTAACAACTAGGGCAAGAAAATGGCTGGTAAACCAAAGAACAAACAGCTCAGGTAGTGCATCATCTCCCCCTCCCCCTGAACTTGAAGTGGTAAGCAGTGCCCCAAGTCCAGCTCGAACTCCCGTTTTAATAGAAGCATTGTCAAAGCCAATACCGATCATCCAATTCAGTGGTATGCCAAGCTTTTTTAAATAGTTCAGTATTAAAGTTTTCTGTCCAAGGCTGCTTGGATGTTCAACCTCCAGAATTCCTAAGAATTCTTCTTTGACTGCTCGAGTATTGGGGCATTTGTACTACGCATTAATCAATAAAGATTTGACAGTTCCTTTGTCTGTTGTTTCATCAACGACCAAAGAGTAAAAGGTTTTGCTCAAGTCATGAGAAAGTCTGCTCTGTTCATATAGGGCAAGAACATTCTTCACAATCCCTGTGATCTTTGTCCGTATCATCTGGACATTCTTAAGCACTGTAGAGTCTGGTGTACATGCTTTCAAGACAGGGATAAGCGCATTGGCTTTAATGAAATGTAGGTCTTCTGAGGCAAACTATGCTGATAGACGGATTTCTGCATTGGTTACATCAATATCTTTCTTCCTAACAGACATCAGCACACCAGGTGTAGATGCAGCTCCTGCTTATTTGTACTAATCAATGTGATTTAAAGTTTGTATGCCTCAAAATATTCCTTTTGACCGCTTCAAAATCTATTGGCAGAACTAGCACCACGGCTGGTCTTTAATGTTGGGGGCTCTGGCTAAAAATGGCTGAGCTCTTTGTCATCTTCCCAAGCTATATCAACACCTCGTTTCGGTTTGTTTTTGGTTTTTCTTCCTGTTTTCCTGGCTTCAGCTTTTTCTGTCTCACTATCACCACTTCTGCTGTCACTCACACAGGTATTAGCCGGTTTCTTATGACTAACTTGCACATTCTTCTTTTTACTTTTTTTACTAGCCATACACGAGCTTATGATGGTTACACCTTCAGATATTTCAGACATTTCACTTTCTGAGTAGTTGTCACTCAGTTCTAAATTGTCAGTAGCCATCTTTCTCTTTTTCTTGCTTTTCTGTTCTGTGCTCAGACCTCTTCTATTTTCAGGCTCACTGTCGGTACCACTACTCAGTTGATTTGTGCGTCTGGAATGTTTTTGCTTCCTGTCACGTTTTCAGCATCACTCTGCTTGCTTTTCCCTAACATCACCATTGCAGGACCCCCAAAAGGATCGTCGTTTTTCAAGCAAAACTGTCGCTCGGTTTCTTAGACTGGTTTCAATAGCACTATGCTCACCAACCAATTTATCTAAAGTGTTAGGAACATTCCTAACAAGTGTTAGGAATTAGGAGTGTCAGGACAACTCTCTTGTCAATTGCCAGCTGCTTGATTTTATCACTTGTTCTTCCCTGTCTTTCAGAGTACTCTATTCCTTCTTACTTTTTCTTTTTTTTTGAGAAAAAGTCCGACATCTGGATGTGAGCCCGTTTTTTGGTAAATTCTTGGTTACTTCCATACTGCCAATCAATTTCAATTTTCAGAGAATTTATATGCAAAGTAAATCAGAATCTTTAATACCCTTCTATTGCAGCATCAATGCTTTCAGACTTTACATAACTTGATTAGTATCTTTTATCATCTACTGCTCAGTAACCACAGACAGACAAACTATTAAGTTAGATCAGACAGAGGTTGTAAAAATCATCATCAATTACCTTCCCATGTTTCATTTTAGGAAGCAAATCATATCGTAGTCATAACTAGGTCCATGTCTCTAAGTTATAGATTATTTCAGAACACGCTTGAACATTAACACTCAAACTAACCTCAAATAGGCATTAGTACCATTTTTATTCAAGTAGAAACAGCACCAAAAAATCAAGACTATACCTTAAAATTAAGGTGAAAGATTGTATTGCCTAAGCTCTCACAGACACTCAGAAATACTATGATTTTAACAAAGACTTAGTAGAAACAGCACCAGAAAGTCAATACTATATATTAGAATCAAGAGGAAATACTGTATTGCCTAAACTGATTGCTTGGCTCTCACAGATAATACTGAGTTGCTTTTTGCAGTTTCTAGTCCTTACCTTACTCATGTAAATAAACAATTTACAAGTGACACTGTAATTCCTGGGAGAGTAACAGAGCATCAAGCTCTGAGTTTTGGGAGTAGGACTTCTCCTCTTTGATTTAATACAGTACAGGTTTGAGCCAGCCAACTTAGGCAAATTTGCATCCCAATTTATTGATTTCTGTAACTAATTACCATGATAATAGAGACTCTAGTTTCACGGCAATTACTTACAGAAATCGATAAATTGGGATGCAAATTTGCCTAAGTTGGCTGGCTTGTGGTCTAAACTAGTAACGACAGATTTTATTCGACTTAACAAGGAATTATCTGACTAATGAACGGTGACCAAGATAAAAAAATATATTTGACGTAGTTCTAAAACTATTCATACGGTGTACTACTCAGTGCGGTTTTCTGTGCCACTTATTAGTACAGGATATTCGAACTCAATTCTTTGAACCTAAATGAAAGAAGACAGGAGTTTGCGAATCGTGTTGTTCATAAATGACAAAAAACACGGAAAATCCTTTTCCGCGCAAATTCAGTTCTTTTAGTCCTCGAAACTGTAAATGGCACAGAAAACTGAAACCCAAATGAACAGAAACACAAAATTGCACTTACTTGCTGAAATTCTTTTTCCGCGCAAATTCAGTTCTTTTAGTCCTCGAAACTGTAAACGGGACAGAAAACTGAAACCCAAATGAACAGAAACAGAAAATTGTACTTACTTGCTGAGCCGGTTCACACGGTGACAGTTTTTGTTTCTTAATCCATCTACTTAGAGAAGACAGATTTTCTGCCTCTTTCTCCTACTTCAAGGCAGCCAATATCCGCTTTTGAGCTCCTGACAAACTCATGATAACAAACAGATAAGATGTTGAATCGACAAGATCACAAGCAATTCTGTCACTCCAATTCTAATCCTTACCCGACACGGTTTGCACAAGGATAATGACTTTATACTAACTAATGCTAATGTCTATTAATGCCTTAAGGCTTAATGGTTAATAGCAAAGAGCGTAATTACTGCAAGGGTCATCAGGTAATTACGCTCTTTGGTTAATAGGTTAATGGTTAATATGCGTGCAGTAATTTCAAATCAAGCTTGGGCCCCTGGAAAATCCGAGGTGGGCATTTGGCCATCCCTGCCCCCCTCAAATGGTACCTCTAGGTTTGGTATGGGAACATTTGTTGACAGTAAACTTTACCTTTTTCCTGCAATGGCTGTGTTTAAGTCGAACGACCAGATAGGAAAAGTAGGTAATTAAGGGTATCTTAAAAGACCTGTACAGGTATTTTGGAACTTCATTTTACCATTTACCCCAAAACTTCAAGGTTCACATTAATATAACAGTTCACATAAGCATAACTCTACTGTATACAACTCCCAACAAACACAACAAAACTACACTGTTCACATTAACACAATTGTTCACCTCTATCTCAACTGTATACAACTCAGATTATTTTGTTCTCTTTTCAGTCTGTTTTCAGAAATATGTTTTCAGACTTTTGGTTTGAAAAGGGTTTCAGTATATAGAAAAACATCTAGGAATCAAGCTGTTTGATGAGAATATTCAAGTTTTATCTGAAAAGGGTACAAAACACCGATTTTCTGAAATCAGAGCATTTTCACCTAAAAATTTGACACAGCAAAGAAGTTACATGTTTTTGACGCAAGTCGGTACCTAATTCGACACGTGCCAAAATATTTGGGGAATACCTGAGGGCTGAACCTGGTGTATTCAACATATATATTCTTGTTTTTTATTTTTTTTCAACTTATTTAATATATAAAGTATAAAACATTGTTCAAAAAGTATATGTAATAAAACCAACAAAACTATTTCAAGTCTGTAGTATTTAGTATGTAGTATTTAGTATAACAAAATTGGTTAATTATAAGAAGTGTGATATAGTGACCTAGATTACATAAATCATCTTTTTTCCAAGTGTTGCATATTTGCTACAGGAATAGGATCTCTAAATGTTATCTGTAATTACCAACTTACTGTCTGTTTTAATTGTCTAGCAAAGATTTGTTCATTGTTGACAGTGTAAATGTCATCAACATTTTGTCATTTCAAAGTTGGATGTAAAATTCTAATCCACTTGAACAATTTTAGTTTAGACTATCGTTTGTCAGGAAAGTCCAGAATCCTACCGACAAAATATGACACCTCACTTTTTTCTCACTAAAGAAAACTCCATAGTATTCGTCAAGCTGCAGTTCAACACCTGACCCAATAGGTGGGGGAATTTGGAGTTGGATTCAGAAAATGATTGTGACTTGCCATCTTCAATTATCGCCTCATTACAAACTTTGTTTCCTCTTTTGGCTTTTGCAAGGCGATTGTCAAGATTAGAAAGATACAGGTAGAACCCCCTCCTAAGTGTTCTAGAAGTAGTTGCTTTCAGTGCCACTTGCGCCACAGTGTCACTTGTCTTTGTCTTGTCCCACGATAAGCTGATTTTTCAACTGTGAAAAAAACACCCTGAGCCTTGGCTATTCTACTTTTAACATCTTCACGGCTCCCGCCGTCTTTTCTAATAATACTACCAGGTGAAGTGAAGCTGTCCAACTGATCAATATTCTAGTAGCCTGAACTTGCAAAACATGTAAAGATTTATTGATTTTGATCACTCTTTCGTCTAGGATTGTTATATTATCAGCATTATCTAAGTCTAGCTATATTGAAATTTTGACAAAATACCATTTTACCTTCATTTTCTATTATTACTTTCTTTTTCAATAGTTTTAGCTCTGAAAATGACAATGGATTTTTTTTCTAAATTTAGGAAGTTTTCTTGCAGATCTTGGCATATACCTAGGATTCCAGCCATGCATAAGGAAACATGTTAAGAAAACAATTCTTACTTCATAATGTGCAGTATAATCCTAGTAAACACATTTTTCAGGGAGAGAACCTTTATCTTCACTTCTTTCCTTTTGTCTCCAGTTTTTCTATCACATTTCTAGATATTAGTGCCCATCTAACCTATCAACATAATTTATCACTATTTGTCTATTTTGCGTCCAAAATTCAAAAATGGTTACTGTTTTTAAGCTCTTTTTGGCATCAACATTATTGGTTCTAATATTTGGCACTCTAACTTTGTTCTGGAAGAAATCTTGTCTCAAATTTACAAAACTTGTGATTTTAATTTTTTATTTCAGTTTTGATGACTTTCATCAATAGATAAACTCTGCATACTTCTATCACAGTGAGTGATTGTGGTATTTATCGATCCATTAGCCTGGTTTCCGCATGCAGCAAATAACTTAGTATATACAAGAATAGCGCTGCTGTGGCTTAGGTGTTAAGGGTGGTCATGAGGTTAACAGCCGGTTTTGTATTAAATCAGGAGTTAAGCAGGCTTGTGTTTTAGGCCCTATCCGCCTTTTTATGGATTACTTTGATTGACTTTGTCTTAAAGAGCACAGGAAAGTCATTGGGAGAACACGGAATCCAATTGAGAGATAGAACTTTCGGTAAAATTATTGCAGTTTATATAGCTGGCTTACCAACGAAGTGAATATACCACTCGATGCTTTTTTTATGTTCTTTACGAATATAATAATTGCTTCTACCGCAAGTTCAAATTTAAGCACTTTTTGAGCTCTTAAAAATGACGAATCTATAAAAAAAAAAATATGACAATTCATATAACAGACTTATCAATAAAGTGGACATGCCACTCGATGCCTTTTTTATGTTCCTTACAAATATAATAATCGCTCCTGCCGCATATTGAAATTAAAGCAATTTTTGAGCTCTTAAAAATGACGAATTTTCAATTAAAGAATGAGCTATCGCTCGTTTTCCACAAAAAATACTACTTTTTCTCAGCACCATCATTTTTCATCGTTTTCGAAAAAATGCTGCCACATTTTCTCAGTCCTAAAATTGTTTATATTAAGGTTAGTTTAGGTTAGGTTGGATTAGGTTAGGTTAAAAAGTGCTTAAATTTAAATTAAATTTGAATTGAATATTCGCAAAGAACATAAAAAAAGGCATCGAGTGGTATATTCATTTTATTCGTAAGCCAGTTATATGAACTGTTATAATTTTACCAAAAGTTCTAGGAAAAAAGCAAAATGAACTACAAGACCGATTACAAAAATTTTGACATTTTGGACTGGGGGCATAGGTCCAAATGCAGGTATAAAACATCTTTAGTCATCGGCGTTAGGAAGCAAGAGTATAAAATCCAATAAAAAGTTTTGGTTGAGGGGCAGGCTAGGTATGAGCATGAGAGGAAGCTTCGCTTCCATTTCCTCTGTTTTCTGACCCCAACACCCCAAAATTTAAAAAATGCTATATTTTTCCTATAGCTGGTCTTTTTTTGCACCATCTTTCGAAGCTGCCCCTCCAATTTCCTTAAATAATTTTTGAACTTCTGCCTGAGAAAAGAGTTCATGATCCCCTCTTCTTCTATGCTTGGCCAGTTTCCACGTAGGAACACTGAATATTGTCATTTTCTTGGAGGGGGTCAGGAATTTCTACATAATTTATATCTGAGATGTGAATAAAACTTATTCCAACATTAATTTCTATGGACATTATATTGATAAGATAAAACAAAATCAGGACATCGATCAAACCAACAGGAAAAACAACGTCCCAGAATCAAAACAATTGAGACTATATTTTTCTCCTTTTAAAATCAAACCTCTTGTTATTATTTTTTTCATTTTAATACCATTTCAAGGGTGAAAATTTGACAGTAGAAAAAATAAGTTCTTAAGGCGTTAGTTGATATTTTTGGATAAATCAGTTTAGTTTGATACATTAGTCTAGTGAACTAGCTAATAAACGATTCGCTAATATTTTTTGGGGGGAGGGGGCACTTTTGCATTATACGTCACTCATTCAAGTTTACGCTGTGAAAAACTCGAAAACAAACAAATTTTGGTTGGTTTCCTTGTTACTTTGTAAAATTTTTGGAGTACATATTTGCACATTAGTAGGGGGAAAGGTTGAGTAGAGTATAGCGGGTCTGCATACAAAACGTGTTAGACACAATTATTCTGCAAATTATGAAGTAAGAATCGTTTTCTAACTTCATACTGTGTAAATAATTTACCCCTCCCCCTCCCGAAAATGTGCAAATATATACTCCAAGTTATATATTTCCCATCTATTCTGTCACTTATCTCTGTCTTGTGTCACGCTAAGCTGAAAGAAACTAACGAAGTAACTTGTTTGTTATCGAGTTTTGCCCAAAGTAAACTTGAGTGGGTGGCGTACAATATAATAGTTGTATCAAACTTCTTTTATTTGGGTTTGCAATTATCTTCTGTACTTATTTCTCATCAAAAATTGTTTCATGTTTGCCAAATACGGCAAATTTGAATATAAAATTACCCCTTAATTCCAGCCTCTACGCTGCATAGACACCACACTTTCAGGTTTATCATCTTCAAACACATAATGAGTAGCCTGCAATCATCGCATAGGCTATATAAGAGAAAATACAAGAAGACCTGCTCAAAATAGCATTCAAGCACTGTCTGGGCTTCGGTAAATTTGCAGTTTTAGACATAATTTGGTTAGGATGAAAGTGAGTACATCACTTGATACCTTTTTTATTCTCTTTACAAGTTCAATAACTACTTCAAAAGAAATTCCATTTTGGGCCCTTAAAGGGGGCCCCAAAGGTAAAATGGTTCATAGTAACCAAAAGCTTAAAACCATGTTTTAGAGGCCTTTATGTTAATGACCACATGGCTCTAATGTTTAATATTATTGTCATATATATTATTATTATTTTATCCAGAAGCACTTTATATGTAAAGGGTCGTCGCATAAACTTCAGAGGGGTTCATCCTATTTGAAATAAAATTTAGTCAAAATGAAGTCCTATTAAGATTGAAAAGTGATCTGAGGGATACGAGTCCCCCACCCATGCCCCTTTTCCCCAAATACATCCGATAAAAATCTGAGATGGTCATTTTGTTAAAAGTAGTTCAAAGATAATACAACAAAACTTGGGGGTTGACGCAACTACCCAGGACCCGGAGGCAAAGGTCGCAAGTTATGTTCTGGGAGTATATATGGTTCTTATAGAAGGGATGCTTGTATAAACTTTAGAGAGGGCTCATTTGATTGGAAACTAAAAGTTATATTTCACTTTTTGAGAGTCAAAAGTGATCGAAAAGCAGCTATCCCCTTCTTTTTCCCCAAACACATCTGATAAAATTTTGAGATATCCATTTTGTTGAAAATAGTTCAAAATCAGATAATAAGAACTCCGGGGTCGACAATAGCTCCTAGAACCTACGGAAAGTATTTAAGTTGTGCCCCGGGGGCATCTAAGATTCTTATGTAAAGAGAGGTCGTATAAACTTATGAAGTGGCTCATTTGATTGGAAACTGAAAGTTCTTTTAAGATAAGATAGATAAAATAAATTTTATTTTAAAAACGTATACCAAACATTTTGCAGCCCCTGCTAAGAAAACCCCAAAGGGTTTATTGGCAGAAGGTGGCAGTCTTCTTTGCTTTTCATAGTACTACATAATAAACATATAAACCACATACATATACATACAAGTATACCTTTCTTTTACAAGTAACAATCTCTTAACTGCAGCCTTGAAGGATGTGAGACGACTCGAGTTTCTTATTTCAATTGGAATAATATCCCATACAGAGGGGGCAAAATTTCTAATGACAAAAGAAGCTCTAACAGTTTTTAAAGTGAATGTACCAGAATTTATGCCCCTCGTGTATCATGGTTATGGAGATCAATATTGATGAAGAAAAAATTCTCGAAAGAAGAGGGAATAATATTATCGTTAATTTTGTATGTGAAAATACTAATTTGGTAATCTCTTGTTTTTGAAATATCAAAAAGTTGATTCTTTGTCTAAAGTTCATTAATATCATGAGTAAACAAAGTTGTAGGTGACAAAAGTTTAAAGGCTTTATTTTGGATTTTTCTATAACAGGACACAAAATTAATAGCCTATACAGAGCAACCATAACAAATGCACGGGTTGAAAATAGCGAAGTAAAGCAATCGAAGAATTTTCTGGGATACTAGGTCTTTAGCTCGGTGAAGCAAACTCAGAGATCTGGACAACTTTGAAGCTATAGTATTTGAATGTGTTTTCCATGATAGATTTTCATCAAACATCATTTCATCATGAAGCTTTGAAACTTGTATTTAAGTTGAAAATTAAGCCAATAATTATGAAATACAGAAAAGGGATGCAAAACTAAATCAAAATGCACTATGTATGTCCTAGTTGTCAAAAGGGAATCTGTATAATATCCCAGGAACAGCTAAGGATGTTAACCTTGGAACTTTCAGTAACTCCTTCAACCCTGTAGAAATCCAAAGATTATTCATGTTTTAATCCATTTATTTCGTTAACATTCCCGGTATCCATCCATCCAAAGAAGTGGCACACAATCATTATTAAAATTTGTGGCAAAATTTTGCCCGAAACATGACAGAGTATCGAGTAAAGGAGTATCGTCTGCAAAAAGGATTATACCAGCCCGTGACAAATAATACATACTGTAATCAATAAAAATTAAAAACCAGAACAGGATACAGTATCGAGCCCTTGGGTACTCTATAAGCTATTGCACCAGCCACAGAAGTGAAACACCCAATCATAACGAGTGTTATAGCTGGTGTAATAACTGATTTAACTGATCTGGCAATCGTAAGAGAAATCCTGTCTACACTACTTGAATTTGATTGCAATCTACTGATAATTTTGCTCACTTCATATATAGTAAAAGCATTAAAAACAAACTGATTCTCTACTGGAACTTCCGACTGAACTATTTTGGGAGGCCGCTTAATTCTTTTCCAAGCATCATCGCAAAGTTTCGCTCCCTCACTACAAAAAAAAATTCATAAATAATTTGCAACATCCTTTGGGGTAGTCAAATTACCCCCTCTGGTTGTAATTTATTAATGACTTATATTTTACCCTTTTGACCCAGGAGTGAATTTGCTGTTTTCCATGTGTTTTTTATATAACATTTATGATTCATCAACTAATTTCGTAAATACATTTTTTCAGCTATCCGTTTGAATCCCTTTAAAGTATTCTAGTAATTTTTAAACTGCTGAAAACCTATGACAGATGGTTCATCTAGGTATATTTTATAGAATTCATTTTTCTGACTTATAGAATTTAGAATACCCTGTGTAATCCTAGGTTTCTATTTGAATTTAGTTCTACCCCTTTTATGTTTTTTAAGAAGACACGTCTCATTCAATATCTTTGTAAATATTGCGACAAAATTATAATACGCAACCAACGGGTTATCTTCTTCAAAAACAGGAGTAACATCTGCATTACCCATTTCTTTTCAAATTTTTTTTAAATTATCTTTTCTTAATTCATAAAATTGTTTTGTTTATTTGATCAACCCTATTTATAATCCTTTAAGATTTTTTATTTTACTAAGAAGAAAAATATGGTAAGATCCATCCGTAAGTAAAACATCAGCAAATGAACTTTCAAGCAGCTTTCCATCCACAAATATGTTATCGATCAGCGTCGCAGACTTATGAGTTACTCATTTTGGAATAGTTACCACGGGGTACTGGAATGATGAAATCATGGAATTAATAAAATCTAGACGGCTTGTACTTGTAAGAAGGTCAATATTGAAGTCAACCATAAATATTTTATATTTATGATCATTCTTAAATTTCTCCATTAAATTCTCCATCTCCTCAATAAAAAGTTTCTTTTTTAAATGACGGTATCTTAAAAACTAAACCAACAACTACATTTTTATCACATTTATCTTCTATTTCAATAAAAAGAGACTCAAACCTTCTTTCAAACCACAGCCAGAGATCCTCCCTCACCCAATCCGAAACTCCTTCCTTTATCAACAAGGCGAGACCGCCTGGCTCCATAGCCTGTCATTCTTTTCTATAGCTAACATATTCTGGAAACTGAAAATCCAATAATAAAAATTCCTATACGACATAAACGTCTCACAAAGTCCTATTACTAACAGTTTTTCTTGAATTTCACTTAATATGTTACAGAGTGTTGGGTACGCAGTCCTAACGCCTTGGCAATTCCAAAATACAAAAATAATATCCTCTTTGACATACCATTTCTTCATCCACCAAATTACTAGCTCTCATTGCTTGCGTATTATTTCCTTCACTTAAATTATTATTTGCAATAGGGGTGGATAATAATTAGTCAACACACAGCCGATCACTAACTAAATCTGAAAGCTTGCTGGTCATACTATTCAAGATAATACTCAAGGACACTCAATAGTGAGAATCCTTTGATATACCAATAACGAAAAAAAACAGGCGATCCCAAGCAAACAAAAGAACTATGGACACAACGTGTCAGTACTGATGACTGATCAGATCATTTAGTGACCTAATTTTCAAGCCGATCACTAACTTAATCTGAAAGCTTGCTGGTCTTACTATTCATGATAATACTCTAGGACACTCAATAGTGAAAATTCTTTGATATCCCAATAAAGAAACAAAACAGGCGATCCCAAACAAACAAAAGAACTAGGGACTCAACGTGTCAGTACTGATCACTGATCAGATCATTTAGTGACCTAATTTTCAAGATGGCTGAACTGTTTCCTGGTTTGGCTAGTACACAGCCACCATCAGTCCATACATTACTAACTCCCCATTTGCCACATGCCAGATTCGGCAGTTGCTTGCGTTGTAGTGTTAGATACTCGGATTTAAATACTTTCGATCGGGCCGAGTTCTTTTTGTTCATGAACACAAGCTTTCTATAATCAGACGAATAAAAAGTGACAAGAACGGACAAGGGAACATTCTCCGCTGAAACAACTCGAGTACGTGAGCGTTCAGTTGACTTGATGTCACTAGCAAGCAAACGGATCCCAATCTTAGTATTGAATAGCTCTATGACGCTGCTGGGCAGTGTTTCTCTACCTATCTGAGATGGTCTATGTATTAGAAGAACGTTCGATTTTCTTTCCTGTTCCAATTCGTGGATCTGGTATTCTAAATTTTTGACACAATTTTCCAGCACCGTTAATTGAGCTTGAAGCCCCTTGAGCATCTTTTCAACATTTGGAAATTTCAAACTGTGTGACAATAGTGTTAATTACTTGTTCACTGATCACACTTTTGTCGCCTGAACATTTCCCAATCACCTGTTAGTGAATGTCCCGGAGAAGATTATCTTTCAATTTAGAAATTTCACTCTGCACATTTACTAGGGTAGTCAAGAGTGAAGGTACACTTTTTATCAAAGCAGCACCAGCGATTCCCGTTGCTTCTTGATTCACATCCAGAAAAGTAGGCAGTTCATTAAAAGCCTCTTGAACTCCTTTTGTTTCTTTTCTTTGAAGCTTCAGCGGAATTCTCTTCGAAGAGCGAAATGAATCCTACACTCAGTGATGCTCTTTCGCGGGATCCGTAACAAAATACTTGATAGGATTTTCCCTTCTTCGATGCAGTTAAACCAACTATTCGAACAGGCCACAAAGGGTAGCCGTAGAATTTTCTAAACACACCGTCATTAACACTTTCAGACACCTCAAAATTGATAATGTCTAATTACCTGACGCTCAAAAATGTCTTATTTCGTGACACAAGCCCATCAAAACAGGTTTTTACACAGCAAGCGTCTATTAACACACAAGTAATCTAGTCCATAAGAAATTATCCAATTATTTCACTTTTTTGAAACTTCTATAATCCCTGAAGTTCCCTGATTTAATTTACATTCAATGTACTGAAGTAATGGAAATAGTTCAAACCGTTGATAGTGATAATAGGCTGAAAAATATTCAAATAATAATTATTTGTGAAATACTGGCTAAACATTATACATTGGTTTTGATCTTAACAGGTCAAAGGCAGACTAAAGACCAAAAAATATTTTATTACTGCAGGTCTATTGAATCAGCTCTCAACTTTGCAATTCCTCTTTTACTGATGCAATGAGGCTAAGAAGCACCTATTAAATTTTTGCAAGTCATCATTACTTAGATACCTCAATACTTTTTCATCACATTCATATGGTAACTCAGTAAAATTATTAACGAGAGAAATAAAACTTCTGTTGACTAGTTCAAGTAACTCATTCCTTTCCATACCCTTTCTGAAATAAATTTTTAGTGTGCTAGCATATAATAGAAACTCCACTTCATAGTTGGCTGTTTTTGAAAACTGTAATATATTTTCATTCCTCGTGTATTCTGTTAATGAAATTTCTCCTTTTAGCAAAATGTCATAAAATGTTATACTGGAATTGGCAATTTTCTTCCTTTTCATGCTTTATAGTTCTCTCATACATTTACCCAGTAAATCCCTTTCATTGTCATTGTTAAATTCAATATTGCACCTTATAAAACTCTTCAATCGTTCATTTTCTTGCCATACATATAGATCTGCCACTTGACGTGTAGGTCTCTCTTCATGCGTCAATTTGCATGGGAATTAGCTCAGGACGAGCGCCGTATACATTCTTATCACCTCCATATACATTCGCCGTACAACCTCCATATACATTCTTATTCCTCAGATACATTTTCCATATACTCCATATCCTCAAATACATTCTTAGTATATCACTAAATCTATACCCCAATCAGTGGCGTAATTTCTTAAAAATTCTGGAGAGGGGGCAAAGTTGGGAGTCTTGGGGGAAGACTGAGGTATGGAAGAGGCAATTTCCCACTCTTCCTAATAGTAAATTGCATCCCTGATCCCAATACCTTGTCACTTAGGAGGAAATGTAGTCATAACTGAGACAGAAAAGAGAAAGCAAGACATATAAAAATAATTTTGAATAAGAATTTTGGCAAATTCCCACAGTGTATAACTTCCCCTGATAAGTTCACTCCCCTGAAATTTCCCCCGTGAAAAAACTCCCAGCAGAATTCCCCCCCCCCAGCCAAAAATGTACACATGCATCCCAATAATAAATGCTATACGTAAACAATGGACAAATTTTTATTTCCCTTGGGGCTGTAGTGGCGGAGGGGAGGGGGGTCATGGTACACCCAAAGGCATAGTTATTGGGCCTTTCAACTATGATGAAGAAAATGGCTCTCTCAAAATTTTGATCGGATGATTTTGGGGAAAAATGGTGGGGGAGGTTGCCTAGTTGCCCTCTGATTTTTTGGTCACTTAAAAAGGGTATTAGAACTTTTAATTTCTATTCGAATAAGCCCTCTTCTGATATTTTAGGACCATTGGGTTGAAACGATCACCCCTGGGGAAAAAAACAAATAAATAAACACGGATCTTTGATCTTTCTTCTGGGAAAAAAAACGAATTCTACATTATTGCTGACAGGAACCGGACACCTATACATTACAAGCTCAAAGCCAGAATTTAGCTTTATTTTTCACAGTCTTTAAACTGGCATCTGCTGATTAGATTGATTTTTGAGCACGAATAGGGATACATTCTAGCGGACCAGCTCTACCTTCCGCTTCTTTCAAGCAAGATACTATTTCTTTATAATACGAATTTAACTCAGAAACTCTGTCAGACCCAATATATCTAAGCTGCAATATATGATAAGGTACACGCATGAGAGATAGAAGTGATGGAAGCGTTGATATGTATAACGAGATATCTGTTTTTTTCCAATTATACATCGAAAACCATTGTAATTTCCTTTTGAATTTCAAATCTCTTGAAACATAGAGAAGCGAAAAAATCACAAATAGTAGTAGGTGGTCAATATCATGATCATCATCACGGACAGTTACAATCACAGAATAAATAGATGAAGAGCACAAAACATGGTCGATGTCAGTAGTACTTCCAGAGGGATGGATATAGATGACGCGTAAAGATTTAGGAATTATGCAGAATAGTGGGAGACAATCGAGATCTTAATCCTTTCTAACACAGTCAGTATTGATATTTGTATTAAAATCACCAACCACTATTTAATTTATAGTGAGACACAAAGTGTTTAATTAATTTTCTCAGAGAAGCACAAGCCTTCGCAAAAATTGTAATTGAACGATTAGATCTATTATCATGCAAAAAATATGAGTTGATCAGAATAGTTGATCCGACACGGACTGCTAAGTGGAACTCATCATGATGATGAAGGATAGGGATGGGGAAACGTGTATTACGCTTAAAGATGTATGCCAGACCACTTGATGGATGGCCACCAGTTACCCAGGCAGATGTCAAAAATGCTATGTGGTTTGGACTTCGACGCAGAAAATTAAGCCTAACTGAAGTAAAAAACGCTCTTGTACGCAAACTAAATCGTACTGGCTGCATAATTCATCAATGAAAAAATATTTGTCCTTAGTTCCATTAATATTGTAGGATATCACAGAAAACTGAAAAGTCATTAATGTGGTCCTTTTTTAGTCTCTCTTGCATCATAGCACAAACTAAGCTATAATATGGGTGATTTTATCGCAGGTAGCACATCTAGGGGGGGGGACAATGCATGGTTTATCTTTCGTAAAAACATGTGCTCCAGATAAACAGGCACCTTTGGGAGTATCAACCGGACAAGCTTGTTGAAAGAGGTTGGTGGAGCAACATTTAAAACAGCGCATTGGCAGTTCTTTGTATTGATAGACCATGCCATATGAGCTCTTAACTCTTGGCTCTTCCGACCTCATCACAAGTCCTATATGAACTCTTAGCTCTTGTTTCTCAAGCATTGGCTTTCATTTAGATAGTGTTGTCTGTTGGTCTGTCCAATCATACAGATACGTCTGCAGCTGGCTTAAGCCCCTTTCATAATCCATCATCTACCATTGTTTCTCTTTTAAAATGCCCGGGAGGGATTGCTGAGAAGCAAAACCATGTAAACAAATATTAACCCGTTGCGCAAAATTACGAAATTTGTATTTTGCAGTTATAAGCTTGAAGGTTCAATTAAAAGGCACTTGGATCACCAGAATTTGATTAATATTCCAAGAAGATTAGAGCACTTTTGGAAGGGGGGTCCTCTTCTTCAGAGTTATAAAAGTTTTCCTATCTTAGTAAGTTTTGATGAGTATCTTTAAACTTCATTAAATGCAATTTATATCAGTTAGATGTAGGCTATATACTGTTCCCGAGCTTCCATTTCCTCAAGTTTCGGTTACTTTTAGCAATGGTCACTTATTCCTCCAAACTGTATGAAAAATCCGATACTTTTTCTGTTTATTAGCCTGAATCTTCTGCCCTAAAGTTCTTAGATATGTTAAATTTTGGGATGCAGCGTTTCTGTCCTTCACAAAGTAGCGGAATTTGACACTTTCCTGGGGTATGGTCTAAAAGTGGAAGATAATATATAGTGCCTTTCGATAGTCCTAAAATTATCTTATAATTATCAGTAGATAGCATCTTGGCAATTATCGAGCAAATTCTTAGCTCTGCAACACAAATTGGCCGAAATTGTCACTTCTCTGCAGACAATAAATAGAAATAAATAAACCTAAATCATACTTATGCATTCAAAAAAGCAATTTGAGTCCCTTAAACTTTTTAATTCCTCTTAATCACGCACTTAATTGCAAAGAAGTAAGTTCATGAGACCTATAACTGGGGTGTGAAGACATTTTCCTTGGAAGGTTTTTTTTTGAACGATATAAATAATATCTTTTCTTTATCCAAATTTACTTGTTTTCTTGCAGATAAGAGAAGTCAATTTGGAACCCATACAAAAGACGACGGGGAGAAGAGGGACATTCCAAAAGGGCATATTTTCTTCGAATGATTTTTAGCTAATTTCTAGTTTCCCCGAATTCCCTTTTTCGCTTTTTATTGATTTGGTGTTTTTCATACGCTTCACCTATTTATTGTTATATTTTTAGAAGAACACAATTTCACTTTGTAAGCTTTCAAGAACACAAATGAAAAAGCGATGACGTGAAATAAAAAAAAAACCTTTTTTCATGAGAAACTAAAGAGGTAATTTGAATCTAATATATAGCGAAATAAATCTACCCAGTACATTAGGAGAGCTACCATTCCAAACACACCAAAGATACCACACGAAATATCATGACCCACTTCTTTTGAACTTTCCTGGTTACAGACATGTGCGTTCCTTTATTTTATTCAGAGTTTTATTTTGACTACTGCGCTATTAGATGAAGCCGTCCTGGCTGAGTGGTTGGCACGCTGGCGTGGGAATTCTTTATCCAAGGGGCACGGGTTCGATCCCAGTTGTGACTAGTTATTTAATTTAGGACAGGGGTCAGTGGCGTGACTCTGTAAGCTCAGCCAGAGTTGATCCCGCTCTAAATAGGTACCTGGAGAAACCTGGGGAAGGTAAGCAGGAAGGGTGTGTGAAAGCACAGGATTTTTGGCCCCCAACCCCCCATTGCACTTCCTGGCAGAAGGACCATGAAACGGAGATCAGCACCACCGGTTTGGATTTTAAGGGTCTAGTGCCGTCTTACTTACTTACTTACGTATTAGATGAGTGCATGGATAGGTAATTCATGAAAGCAATTTTTTTTTTATTTCAAGAAAATTTAGCTTATTATCTTTTTTTAAATACTTTTAACTTTTGAAAGATACTTTCTTTTCTGGAAGAAGTGTTTAAGGTATCTTAGCAATAAAGTTTTTTCTTAAGATATGATGTGCAGTTATAAGTATAGGAATAAAATATTACCCCATCTTTATCTAAAATAAATTTTTACGTTAAAATAAAATAAAAGATCGTTGCAAAGAAAAAACAGTTCGTAGTAACGATTTGTAAGTATGGTTCGGTTCTTACTACTAATAAAAATAAAGATTTTCAATTTAAAGTAAGAAACCACTTTAAAGCTTAAAGAAAATTTGCTTAGGTGCTGAGGGAGGGTCACCCCCTTCTCAACACCTCGCTTTTTACGCTAAAATCCGAATGTAATCCTAATCCTTAAGAATGATTCCTGAAACATAAAGGCCGTTTAATTAGAATAATAAGTTCTTTTAAAAGTTTTAAGAAAACTTAGCATAAGGAGCGAGATATTGAGGAGGGGCTGACCACCCCTTATATCGTAATAATTTCTGTTTGTTTTATGTTTTAATATTGCCCCTTACTTTCAGTTGAATTTATTTTTGATTTAATTTCTTATCGTTATTTTGAAATAATGCAGGGAAATCTGGCTCCCCTTCTGTAGAAAATTCCCTTCCCCCATTAGAAATTTCTCCATTGAAAGATCATCTCATATAACCTCCCCACTCCACCAAAACCCCTTCCCATTAAACAAAAAAAAGGTCTATATACTTCCCAATAACCAATACTGCATAACGCAGTGACCAAAGTTCATAACTTGCAGCCCTTCCCCCTGGGACTATAGGAGGTTAAGTCATCCTCAAAGACATAGTTATTAGACTTTTCAACTATGCTGAGAAAATACATATCTCAAAATTTTAATCATGTGACTTTGGGGGAAAAATGAGCGTGAAAGGGGGTAAGGGAATAACAATATTTTTGCCTCATGTCTTCTTATTAAGATGTATTGATTCCTGGAAATTAAAATAGAACTGCAGCTTTATTTCTTATGTATATATTTTATGGTAAAACTTTTCAGGGTCGTTTCATCCTTTTGAGAGTTTATTTATCTAAATGAATAAAACTTTGTACCAGAGCTGCAATTAAGATATTTCCCAAATTTTCCTAAGAATTCGGCAAATTTCCTCAAGTTCCTATCTTTTGTTGGGTAACTTTAAAATTGCTGAATTTTAATTTTTTAATCAATCGAGGTTATTTCAGGCTCGTAGCTTACCTTAGAAAGATTTAATATGCTCTTGCATTCTACTTGATGTACATAGACTGATTAAATAAAACTTGTAATAGTAGTACCCTCATTTCTAGTCCAATTAGCAAAATTTATCTTATTTAATAGCTTGGACTATGGATTATAATACCACAGACCCGAGCCTTAATTAGTTATTCCAGAGTGTTTTATTCTATTAGGAATATTCCGTAGTCCTCAGCTTTGAAAAAAACTTTTTCTTTGTGACGATATTTGGGCAGTGCAAACAACCTCCTTGGGACTGCAGAAGGACATCAGTCCACACCAATCAAATCCGTAGAAAACCGTTGGGGAAAATAGCCCCAACCAAATAACCAGGTTCATTAAATAACCTGGAATACAAAGTTTTCTCCCCTTTTTTAACTCTATTCAAATTTAACAACAAAATCAAGTTGTCGCCGAATTTTGAGTACGAAAAAACTAAATCACCTCAGTCAATTACACTACCATAATAATTGATTGGTTGTTTCCTTTAGAGCTTTGGGTAAAGAAATTTATAAATATAAATACGTAAAGATGGATGTTTAGTAAGAAGGGTTACCCAAAGTCTACTTGAGGCAACAACCAGACATTTTTCTAGTCCTAGAAGGAGGGCAACCTTAGATCTGGTGACATCGGTACTCAAGTTCGTTATAACTTTCGTTTAAGTGGGGGAGGATGAATAAATTTGTAATTTTTGGTCAAATTTTGTTCCTCTTCTCTCCCAAGAAAGTGCGTTTGAGGTGTCTGGTGGTTGTTTCTGGCCTAACAGTGGCAAAAAGGGAAACAGTTTGATTTGAGTAGTAATTGTTGACATTGTTGACTATTCTAAAATTATTTTTAGTTCCATCTTCCGTATCGTTTGTGGTTTAAGTTCTTTTAGTGCCAATACCCTAGTTTTATCATATTTGAGTGTGGGATCATACTACTAGCTCTTAGGGTTAATTCAAATTGAAATATTGAACTATTTCTTACGTGATTCATAAACTAATTCACTTTACTAATTTAAAATCATTTAAAATTCAAAACATTTCCTACACTAAGGGCTTATAAAGAATGAACCATAATGAGTTCTTATTAAAACCGGACAGGAAAACTAGAAATTGCCTTAGAAAAGGCTCAGGAAGAAAAAATAAGCACGGCATAGATGGTCTAGGATTTACGCTCTAGAAGAGCAATATAGAGAAAACCCGATAGCTAATAAGCTTCAAAATCTATTCATAGAACAGTCACCCTCAATGTCGTTGCTAATATACCTAAATGATATTCACTCATGGATTGCAAATCTTAAACACATTCAACAGAGATGGAAAAAATGATCCTGCTATTATAAATCAAGTAATTTGCTATACACAGGGAGAAATTTAAAGACTGGTAACAGGTTTCGATGTTTATAAAATCATGAATCAAGATCGTTTAGAAAGATTTCTAGAAGAAGCCTTTTTACACAAAAAACCAGCTGTACAAAAACTCCAAGAACTTTTATCCGAGAAATTAAGACCATCTGAATTAGTCCATCAATTCTACTCCAAAACTAGGGGAAAGGGACTTGACTATGCTAAGAATTCTCCGTTACAGGCACATATGACATAACTATTAACATTTTTAAAAAGGGCATGCTACCTTTGATCGAAAGGAGAGTGTTAAAGCAAGCTAAACCAACGAATGATAAATATGAACTGTCGGCTCTGGTAAAAAGATTTGAATCTATTGATTTAGTGTATGGTAACTTCTCAGACATGTCTTTTGGAGCAGCGGTGGTTGAATCGAGAGACAAGGCTTCCCCTGGAGAAGACAGAGCTAACTCCAGAGTCCAATTCACAAACACAGGAAATTATTATCGCAACCCAAAGAAATGATTTAACTGCGGGGAGTCTGGACATTTTAGAATAGGTATATCAAGACCAACTACAGGTAATTTTTCCAGGAATAATTTCATAGGAAGAATAAAACACTCGCATAGAATGCTTGAATTGAGGAGGTCCACATAGACAATCAGAATGTGAAAAACCTCCAACGCGTGTCTGCTGTGGTGAAACAGTACAAAATCAAATTTATTTTAGCTCCAGCACCTATAAGCCAACCACAAGTAAAACCTAAAAACTAGATAACATAAAAAAGTTAGAACCATAGGTAATACCAAGTAACTTTATAAAGGGGTAAGTTAATGCGATATTTTGAGCTTGTACCTGACGACCAAGCCTCAAGCTCTGAGTTAGTCGCAATTTGTACCCAAAAACAATAGTATCCTAGTAATAAAAGTTAGACAGATTAAAAAACCATCTCATTTAAAGTGAAACCAACTAGGTCAAAACCAAGGAGATAAAATATTCTTTTATTGATATAAACTATCCCAAGGTAAAAAAGAATAGCCGTATTCACATTTCAGCTCAAAAAAATAATGTTACAATGAAAATGTATCAATTAGTTTGTGGTAACAAACTGTAAGTCAGGAGCGATCCGCCTCAATAGTAACCGAAAGTCCAGAAAACGGAATTTTGATACCAATAGATATATTAAAAGATTTGGCTTTTTATGCTGATTTCAAACTCATGAGCTTAATTAAGTTTAATCTTACCCATCAAAGGTTACAAGCCTAAAAACAAACTTGCCTGAATTTTTTAAAAAGTCACCCTCCAAAATTTATATAATCTTAATGAAAATCACATCATCAAATTCAGCACTTCATAAAACCCAACTGTAGAGGCTTGAAACTCCTATCTGAAAAAAGAGCTCATTTGAACGGAATTGTTAGTGCCCTTTTTAAGAGACTAGAGAAATAGGAGGGTAACTAGCCCCTTCCCACTCCCCTTTTTTCTCTAAATCGTCCGATCAAAATTTTGAAATAGCCATTTTGTTCAGCATAGCTGAAAGGCCGAATAACTTTGCATTTGGTGATATCATGTCCCCTCACAGCCCCTGGGGAAAGATCTTTAAACTAAAAAATTTGCCCATTTTTTACTTATAGTATTTGTTATTGGGAAGCTGCATATATTTTTTGGGTGGGAAAGGAGGAATTTTTTGCTTTTGGAATTTTCCACGGGGATAATTTTGATGGGTAGGGAAGTTTCCAGGAGTTTCTTAGGGGTAATTTTACACTGTGTGAGTGTGCCAGAATTCCTACACGAATTTCTTCGTGTGTCTTGTTTTTTTTTTGCCGAGTCAATTTTACCCGTGGAGATGTTAAGGGTAATTGTGCTGAGTAAATTTTCACCAGGATTGAATTGTCTAGAAAATAAATCTTTGTGGAGCAGGGATTTTTCATTGTGGAGGTCTGGTCAAGATTTTCCATCATTATTTAAAAAAGGATCAGAAACTAAATAGAAAATAATTTTTTTTCAATTACAAGTAAGGAGCAACATTAAAACTTTTTAAGGTTTGAATTCTCGCCCAATTCTTTAAGAAAGACTCCTGAAATATTATATTCGTTTAATTAGAAAAATGAGAAGCTTTTTCTAAGAGTATTGAAAAACTAGAGTGCAAGGAGCGAAGTGTTGCGGAGGAGCACCCCCCTTTATGTACGTAAAAATTTATATTTGATTTAAATTTTAATGTTGCTCCTTAAATTCAGTTGAAATAAAACTTTTTTTTAAATTAATCATAAGCATAACGTGAGTCTAAAATCGGTAAACAAACAATTAATAATAAAGAAAGCTTGGATGAAAACATGAAACTGAAAACTATAATCCGAAATTGAACCTTGAAAACTACAGCTCAGACTGCAGCTTTCAACCGCAAGGAACAAAAAACAGAATAAACGAAACAAAAAAACAAAAATAATTATTGGGATGATGTTATGAAAAAATAAAAAGAGACAAAGGAGTCCTCTCTAGTCATGGACAGAAATGCCAAGAATTTTTAAGGCACTCCGTGACAAAGGGATTTAAAGGAATTTTATGTAAAAGAATTTCGTAAACAAGGGAATTCATTAGGAGCAAGTTTTTAAAGCGTGTGTTGCTTTTTTGGCATTTGTACATCTAGCATATCACCCCTCCTTCTTCCTAGTTAACCAGTGAGATCTGAGACAGCTCGTTGTAGTGATCCTTGTATTGGTCAGCATCATATTTATCAAACTTAGCAAATAGAATCTCAAGAACAGGTATATCATATGCATTTCTGTTACCTTAAATTTATAAGGAGACTAATTAATATGAATAATTCGCTTCGTTTTTCCAACTGTCTGAAAAATACTCTCGTTTTCCTGTTCTTTTTTTATTTTATTTTTTCATTTTTTTCATCTTTGTTCAAATATATTTTCCTTTAAGTAAGATTATACTGGTTGCTTTGGTCCCCTCTGACAAGCGTTTCTATACAAATACTCCCCAATTCTAAGAAAACATTTTAACCTTAAACATTATCATAGGCAGTGCAAAAGCGCAGCTTAAGTAAAGAGTGATGTGGGCAATATGTAGGGCCTATTATTTTATTTATTTTTATTTTGTTTTAGATCAGGGCACTTCTAGTAGAAGGAGTTGTCTTAGAAATTTCAATTAGGGCTTATTTAGTACGAAATTGAGGGGACTAATGCCCCTTTTAACAGTCCAAAGTGATTTAAGGGCAATCAAACCCCTCTCTCACACACCAATAATTTCTTTGTACACTTCACATTAGAGTATTGAGATAGCCATCTTGTTCAGTGGAGTTGAAACATCCGGAACGTATGTCTTTTAGGATCACAATCCCCCAGAAGCCCTCAAGGCAAGGTTTGTAAGTTATGCCCGGGGGCATCAAAGGTTCTATAGAAACAGTGGTCGTATAACCTCTGGAAGGGGCTTATTGGATTGAAAATCAGGAGTTATAATGCCCTTTATAGGAGTCAAAGTGTTCAGAAGGCAACCACCTCTACGTTTTAATTTCCCCAAATACTTCTAATACTTCTATCATTGCTACATTTACTACTACTACATCCGGTAGAAATTTTAAGATAGCTGGTTTTTAAAAATAGACCAAAGATCGCATAAAAGAGACCTTTGGGGTTGACACAAACTCCAAAAGTACGGGGTAGGGGTTGTAAGTTATGCTCTGGGGGCATGTAAGATTTGTTATGGAAAGGGTTGATGTGTGAACTTTTGAGAAGGCTCATTTGATTGGAATGTATAGTCCTAGTTCCTTTTTAAGAGTCAAGCGTAACGGAGGGAAATCCCTTCCTGACTTCCTCTTTTCCCAAACTCATTCGATCGAATTGTGAGATGGCCATTTTGTTACCAATAGTCCAAACAGCATATAATAAAGTCTTCAGGGTGGGCACAGCATTGCAGAGCCTGGGGGCAAATGTTGTAAACTATTCTCCGGGCTATATAAGATTATTATGGAAAGGGTGGTCGTAAAAACAGTGGATCTGACGGGGCTCATTGTATTGGAAGTTGGAAGTTCTACTGCTCTTTTTAAGAGTCAAAAGATAAAGGGTAATACCCCCCTCCCAAAGCCTATTATTTTCAAAACACATCCGATCAGAATTTAATAGCTATATTTTATTAAGTATTTTTGGAAGGTCCACTAATAATGTCTTTGGGGATTTCAAACTCACAACAGTCCTCAGGAGGGCAAAGACTGTAAGTTAGGCAATTCGTTCATTGTTAACAAATCGTACATTATTGGGAAAGGCATTCATGTTTGAACTTTACTTTCCAAGAAGACGAAGGACATTCTGGTCCTTTGTCCTGAATGAAATGTTGAGGGGAGTGTTGAACTAAGTCAAAAAACGTCACATCTGCACCGATTGCATAAAGGGTGTAACTCAATAATGACTAAATATATTAATTTGGAACTTTCAGGAAATGATATAGGAGATGATCAAAAAAGCAATATTTGCATGCTACCAATACTACTACAACCACCATGACTACTACTAGCAAACTACTCCATTTACAATATTGAAGGGAAATTTGAGCTAAATCAAAAGACACTATTTGTATGCATGTTGTCAAAAGAACGTATCTCAAGAATTGATTTTGGTATTAAGTTAGAACTTTAAGAGGTTGCTTAAAGGAGAACATCATCTGGTCAAAAGGCCATATGTGAACACTAATGCTAATACTTCTATCATTGATACATTTACCACTACTACTTCAACTACTACTTCTATGCAACTACTTGTAAGACTAAGAGTATTGAAGTGAAGATTTGTAAGCTGTGGGCCTCTGTGAATTTAATGCATTGTGGTTTATTTTTGATTACTGCAGGCCATTCAACCACGCTGTTTTAGTGACTTACTAAGCTATAGGTCTTTTGTTCATTCACACGATACAAGGGATAGTTTTGATTCAAGTGTACCAAGAGGCATTTCTTCCTGTTCATGTTTTTCTGTTTTATATAGAGGTACAAGGAAATGGAATAGCTTGAAGAGTATTATAAGGAGTATTGGAGACCCCGTTATATTTCGAAAAACATTAAGAAACTACTTTTTGTAGATCATGAGTTTTGATTGGTTCATTTATTTTGTTTATTGTGGGGGTGATGACGATATGTAGTTCCCAGAGGAAAAGTAAAGTAATGATGTTGCTTTCTTTTTCTTCATATTTATAGTTGAGAGTGGTGGTCTAGTGTTCTTTTATTTTATGTATTTTGTTTTCTTTATCTCCCCCTCGGACAACAGTTACTTTTTAGGGGAGGTAGTAACCATTTTTCCTTTGGTATCTGTTTAATAAATAAATCCTTCTCTTTCTAGAAATATTAAGACGAAATTTGCATAGTAATAAGTGTCTGAACTTAGTTTCAGAAAAAAAAACACTGTTGGGAAGTTTGAAAAAAATGCCATGAGACTCAAATGCTAAATAGTGCTCGCGATTTTTTCCTCGTCAGCAGTGCCAGCTGTTTTGTGGGTTGCTGGTATTTTTTGGATGTAAAATGCAAGTCATGTAGGAAAGCAGTTGAATTGAATAGCTTCAAAATAAGGTGATGGTTTAAGTGTATGTTTAATATCTTGTAGTATTGAAGCGTTCCTTGAGAAAACGGAAAAGGCAGTAATAAAGTGTTAAAACGAACCTCTTCGGCTTGTGAACTCTCCAGATCCAAGAAGTTGCTTCAGATCCAGGCCAGGAATATAACTAATCGGGTTTGTAACCCTATTCTTCAATACTAAATTCTCGATTTTTTTATTAATGATTTTTTGCAGACGCTATTAGATTTTTTACAACAGTGTATTGTAAATTTTTTCTTAGGACACGACATGGGAATTACTGAATTGGATTTGTAAAGTTACACATTGGCTTCTCTAAAGGCCATTCCTCACAATGAGGCCTTTTAAAAGCCAATTTGACTGAGCCCAGTTATTCCCCTTTTTTGCAGGGTTTAAATAATGGATTTGTGCCTAAATTTGATTTTCATTAACCATTTCTGTAAAAATTGGAAGGATGCAAAAGCAAATATTGTGGTTATCGTATTCGATTACTTTTCTAAATTAGTAAATTTTTATAAATTAGGAATTTTACTAAAAATTTGAACATTTCTTACACAATGCAGCAGCGCTGCCTAGATAAAAAGTGAACTGTGCTCTATGTTTTTATTTTTATTTATTTTTTATTTTTTTAAGTTCTTTTTTGCCAGGCCACTTCGTACAGAAAGAGTTATCGTGGAAGATTCAGGGAGGGGCTTATTCGATTGGAAATTCAAAGCTCTAGGGCATGTTTAAAAGTCAATGGCGATTAATTCCCTTTTTTGCCATTGTTAGATACGTCTTCCCCTGACCTTTTTAGATATTCTCTGTCCTCAACACTGATCACAATTCTAAGATTGCCATTCTGTACAAAATAGTCAAAAGTTTCAATAACCAATAAAATTTTGAAGAGAAGTTTCATAAGAATATTTCTTAATTAAAGAAAATAGTTTGTCCCCTTGAAACGAAGATTTATTCTCTGCTAGTTGACTATCAACAAGATCAAGTCGAGAGGTACACTGATCCTCAACAATTAAATAATCCACTCCTTCCAGATTTAATAATATTTTCTATGTTTTGACTCGATTGTTTTGGTATGTTTCGACCAAGTTTGACTTAATTATCTATTTGAATTTCTGCTCGTTTGCGGTTTCATTTATTTATTTTTATTGATTTCTGTTTGTTTAATAATATTCATTGACTTAATTTCTGCTCGTCTTTGGTCTAATGTAACCCTTTACTTTTTTTATGAAAAACTTCCTATAATAAGAAACTTTAATTTTGATTTATCTTAAGATAAGATTGCTTTTAACTTAAGAAAAATACATATCATCCAAGAAAACTTTACAGAAATTTCAATGTTTCTCAATAAAGAGTTGTCTAACTTCAGAAACAGCAATATTTTCTAAAGAATTTTACCGAAAATGCCGATATATCCCTAGAGTATTTTGTGCTCAACATCAAAAATATGAATTTTATTGAAGAAATTTCACTAAAAATGCTATTATGCATAAGTACAACATATTTAGTCGGCTAGTTGCAAGAATGTCGGTAAGAAATTTTTTATTGACTAGGTTTGACCGTAATAAATGAAATAGCTTTGAATGTGATAACAGGTATAAATATTTTCACTGAAATAAAAATATTCCAGTTTTAAATGGATCCAAGGACAAAACAGGGCAACTGCAATGGCCCTTGGTCTTAGAATAACATATTATATTGATTATATTGCCTTATTTTCACAATGAGAGACCATTGCCCCTGTTTGCATCCATACCTCGGCTTGTAAGTCTGTCCAGGCGTATTTAGAGATAGGAAAACCCTTTTTACATGTGCACGGCAGAGTCAGCTCCCATAAATGTTAGGGGGGGGGGTGCAATGTCTTTTTCGAGTCCAGGGAAAATAATTATGTATCGACTTAAAAAACAATATTCAAAATAACTAAAAAGCATTTTTTTGGAAACCAAAGGATGTATAAAATTTTAAAGGGAGGATAACTGCTTTCCTTTTTTTACCTTTAAAATTTGATACTACTGCTACTACTATTAACAACTCACAGCAGGACCACACCATCTGATGCTAACACAACTAACCATGCTCCTCCTCCATGCCAATTTATTCAAAACCTCCCTCTTAACACTTTTCCAAGAAGTTTCTGTTTCCCTTAGATCTTTCCTTACGACATCCTCCCGCCTCGTTAGGGGACGATAGGTTGTTTGTTTGAGCCTAAGCTTTTGACCGACAAGGAATATCTTTGACAATCTGCTATCCTTCATCAACGAAACCCTACTTAGCTATCTCCTTCTTTGTTACATTATAACCCTAGAAAACAAGATTGAACCACAGATTTAGTAAACTTCCTATTTGAGATGCGATCAGTCAGTCACGTACGCACAACTGTCCGTAGGCAAATTCTCTGGAAAATATCAAGCCATTGCTTTTCTGTCTTTCAAAACGCCCATGTTTCAGAACCACACTTGACCACTGTCATTACTGAAGTTTCCAATATTTTAATCATGAGCTGCAGACTTATATACCTATTCTACAAAACTTTTTTTGACTGTGAAAGAAACATCCTGGGTCAAGACTATTCTACTTTTAATATCTTCACTGAACCCCTGTGTCCTTACTAATGATATTACATAGGTAAGTAAAGTTGTCTACTTGATCGACCTTCTTGTTTTTACTAGATTTTTTCCCGAAGGGACTACCACAACTCAAATGTTGGAGCCCTCTAAAAACCAGGTTCTGTCTACTCAACTGTCTTTTTGTTCATCAGTTTTAGTGATATCCTTACAAAAAACCATTAAGATTATGATAAAACATGCTTTAAACATAAACAAGACGGGTATGTAACAGTAGTAAACATAAATCCAGATTCAGAAGTGGGCAGACCTAGAAAAATTGCCCAAATTTTGCTTCAACTGACGATAATTCATTCACAAAAATACAAGACGGTTCAGAAGAATTGATAAATCCTTCCTTTT
Organism: Artemia franciscana; assembly: GCF_032884065.1. Lineage (NCBI taxonomy): Eukaryota > Metazoa > Arthropoda > Branchiopoda > Anostraca > Artemiidae > Artemia > Artemia franciscana. The sequence continues at coordinate 47,478,131 of NC_088870.1, forward strand.
ATTATGTTTGTCTCTAATAAAACCCAAAATGAGCCTCAATCCCTACAAAAGTTGGAAATTCGTCAATAAGGGTGATACCAGAAATAAACATTATTGGATATGTCAAATTTATTTCTTTTATTCTGACATGTATTGTTTCATGCCAAAAAATTATACCTGATCCAGATATTGGGAATTCGTTTCTGACACCTTTAGATTTTCAGAGAAGTTTTTGGTCTTCTCTTGAACTTCTTCAGCTAGCTGAGCCACAGTTCTTGGTATTACATTTAAATTTATTTCTTTTATACTTATAAGCATTGTTTCATTTAAAAAATTCCACCTGATCCTGAGATTCGGAATTCGTTGACGACATCTTTAGATTTTCAGAGAAATTTTGGGTCTTCTCTCTAGCTAGTTCAGCTAGCCGAGCCACATTTCTTGATCTTACATTTACATTTATTTCCTTTTTCTGTAAGTATTGTTTCAGTCAGCGAAAAAAAATCTACCTGATCCACAGATTCAGAAGTCGTTGCTAACTCCTTTAGATTCTCAGAGAACTTTATGGTTTTCTCTTGAACTTCTTCAGCTAGCTGAGCCACAGTTCTTGATATTACATTTACATTTATTTCTTTTATTCTTATAAGCATTGTTTCATTCAAAAAAAAATTCCACCTGATCCTGAGATTCGGAATTCATTGCAGACACCTTTAGATTTTCAGAGAACTTTATGGTCTTCTTTTGAACTTCTTCAGCCAGCTGAGCCACAGTTCTGGATATTACATTTACATTTATTTCCTTTGTTCTGATAAGTATTATTTCATTCAGAAAAATAAATATACCTGATCCACAGATTCGGAACTCGTTGATGACACCATTAGATTTTCAGAGAGCCTTTTGATCTTCTCTTGAACTTCTTCAGCTAGCTGAGCCACACTTCTTGATCTTATATTTACATTTATTTCTTTTAATCTGATAAGCATTGTTTCATTCAGAAAAAATTCCACCTGATCCTGAGATTCGGAATTCGTTGCCGACACCTTAAGATTTTCAGAGAAGTTTTCGGTTTTCTCTTGAACTTCTACAGCTAGCTGAGCCACAGTTTTTGATCTTACATTTACATTTATTTCTTTCATTCTGATTAGTATTGTTTCATTCAGAGAAAAAAATCTACCTGATCCACAGATTCCGAAGTCGTTGCTGAAACCTTTAGATTTTCAGAGAACTTTATAGTTTTCTCTTGAACTTCTTCAGCTAGCTGAGCCACATTTCTTGATCTTAAATTTACATTTATTTCCTTTATTCTGATAATAATTGTTTCATTCAGAGAAAAAAATCTACCTGATCCACAGATTCGGAAGTCGTTGCTGACACCTTTAGATTTTCAGAGAACTTTATGGTTTTCTCTTGAACTTCTTCAGCTAGCTGAGCCACAGTTCTTGATATTAAATTTACATTTATTTATTTTATTCTTATAAGCATTGTTTCATTCAAACAAAATTTCTCCTGATCTAGAGATTTGGAATTTGTTGCAGACACCTTTAGATTTTCAGAGAAGTTTTTGGTCTTCTCTTGAACTTCCTCAGCTAGCTGAGCCACAGTTCTTGATATTACATTTGCTTTTTTTGTTTTATTCTTATAGGCATTGTTTCATTCCAAAAAAATTCCACCTGATCCTGAGATTCGGAATTTATTGCAGAAACCTTTAGATTTTCAGATAAATTTATGGTCTTCTTTTGAACTTCTTCAGCTAGCTGAGCCACAGTTCTTAATATTACATTTACATTTATTTATTTTATTCTTATAAGCATTGTTTCATTCAGACAAAATTCCTCCTGATCTAGAGATTCGGAATTCGTTACAGACACCTTTAGATTTTCAGAGAAGTTTTTGGTCTTCTCTTGAACTTCTTCAGCTAGCTGAGCCACAGTTCTTGATATTACATTTACATTTTTTTTTTTATTCTTATAAGCATTGTTTCATTCAGACAAAATTCCTCCTGATCTAGAGATTCGGAATTCGTTACAGACACCTTTAGATTTTCAGAGAAGTTTTTGGTCTTCTCTTGAACTTCTTCAGCTAGCTGAGCCACAGTTCTTGATATTACATTTACATTTATTTTTTTTTATTCTTATAAGCATTGTTTCATTCAGACAAAATTCCTCCTGATCTAGAGATTCGGAATTCGTTACAGACACCTTTAGATTTTCAGAGAAGTTTTTGGTCTTCTCTTGAACTTCTTCAGCTAGCTGAGCCACAGTTCTTGATATTACATTTACATTTATTTTTTTTTATTCTTATAAGCATTGTTTCATTCAAAAAAAATTCCACCTGATCCTAAGATTCGGAATTCATTGCAGACACCTTTAGATTTTCAGAGTACTTTATGGTCTTCTTTTGAACTTCTTCAGCTAGCTGAGCCACAGTTCTTGATATTACATTTACATTTACTTCCTTTGTTCTTATTAAATAAAAAAACAAGTTTTTTTTAGCTGAAAGTAAGGAGCGCCATTAAAACTTAAAACGAACAGAAATTACTTCGTATATGAAAGGGGCTGCTTCCTCATCAATGCCCCGCTCTGTACGCTAAAGTTTGACTCTTTCTCTCAACTCTGCTTTTTAAAACAGTAAAAAAAATTAGCGTAAAGAGCGAGGCTTTGATGAGGAAGCAGCCCCTTTCATATACGAAGTAATTTCTGTTCGTTTTAAGTTTTAATGGCGCTCCTTACTTTCAGCTAAAAAAAACTTGTTTTTTTATTTAATTTCTGAACGTTTTTGAATCAATGCATGTTTTAATTTTGGCTCTCCACAGAGGAATAATTAACACGAAATTTGCAAATTTTTTTGCTAAATGGCTTTCTCATAGTTTTGATCAAATGATTTTAAGAAAAAAAAGAACGGTGGAGGAAGCCCAGTTGTCCTACAATTTTACAAGAGTAAAAACACTGAATTCGTTTGTGATTTAAAATTCAAGAGCCGTTGGAATTAGCTAGAATTAAGAGTGAATTTTTTTTCATAATTCGGAAAATTTTTTATCGCAAGTCTAAAAATTTTCTTTTTATGTACAACCTTCCCCATTTTTTCAGAATTTGATTATTTTTCATTTTTCGCTGTTGTGTTTTTCTTATCAACTTATAATCAACTTATAATCAATCAATGATACTCAAGAAATGATTAAGAGCTTGAGAATGAAGGCTTTAAATATAATTTTGTAATTTTATCGCTGATTTTATTAAAAAAAAATTAATGATTTTTCACAAAATAAATTCTTACTCTTGACAGCGTTAAACCCAGGTGATGGGAGTTGGAGGTGCCCCCACCCCTCCCCGCTAGTGTAGTGGAGGATCTGGGGTTGCGAATGTTTGCTCTGGTTGGTGTTGGAATAAAAATCAATTTTTCTTGTAATTGGTTTTTAATAATTGAGTTATTCATAAGTTTTTAATTGTTAAGACAGTGTTTTTGCAAACAAGTTTAGATAGATAAGATTTTATTTTCACCAAAATTTTCAGGGCACAGCCAAATGTCTTTGGTATAGTCACATTAAAAAGTGACGCAAAAAAAAAATAAGAAAAAAAGAAAGTAAAACACTTATCAATCTTCCTGATTATCGTTATACATTTTTACAAAACTAGGTATAAGACTCTTCGCTAACCGCTGGTGGGCATAGCGTACCGGCTGAAGTTAGTCAAAAGGCACCGCAACCCTGCGTGGGAGTTTGTTGTGGATTTAGGGGGGGAAAGGGTTTTGTGAATCGGGGGTGAATCAAAGATTTTCTTCCGAAATCCATGCAGTTTCTCTCTTCTTTTTTCAAGAGTTTCCATTTCAAGCTTTGTCAGCGGCTCTTCATACAACATTTCTGCCAGCTATATATATATACATATATATTGTGTTGCATTAGTCGTGATTGCTGCGGTAGCGGTGCCCTAGTAAAAGACGAACATGTAAATTGGGACTATAAAAGTTTCATTGGATGTGCTGAAACCTAGTAAGGAGTCTGGGTTGCAGCAGTAGCTAGGAACCTACAAAGAGATGATAAAGTCCAATAGTAAAGAATAAAATAGCCCCTAGCCCCCAAAATAGAGTCAGATAAAAAAAAAATGGTGTTCACTATTAGAAAGACCTGGTCCAATACACCTATGTGGGAAAGTAACTGTCTCTTGACTTGAATAACATGGAAAACATATTGGTTTAAAAATCAAGAAAAGTGCCTGGGATCACAACATTCTGCTTTGAGGGCAAGCTTTTTTTTCTTTTCCCTGGCAGATAGCTGGGACATGTAACGTCGTAGAAAGCTATTTAATGAATTATTTTATAGGAAATTTTATTTTAACGGACGAACCCTAGTCCATAGTGACTGAAATATTGAATTAAAATGACATTTTTAATGTAATCATAGTTGCAGCAGTTGCTAAAACCTAGTAAAGGACGAAACACCGCCCATAGTAATCAAAGGTTCAAAAATGCGTTTTTAAAAAACTAGCTATTGCGAAAAAAATTTCCATCTTAGACTTATTAAGAAATGGTAACTATTTTTGGTTATTTTGGTTAGATATATTAAATGAAGACTCCAGGGGATCAGTGAGAAGAGTCAATCAAATGCTAAATCATACCAAATACAACACTATCTTTCATATGAAGATTTAGTTTTCACTTCAAATATGGGCTGTAATGGTAGCTAGCAACCTAGTTAGAACACTTCCTTCAAAATCTTTCTGGAATAACCAGGATTGAGCCCCGATTCCGTTTGTAGTTTCAATTTTAAAGTAGTGGATCAGAAATAATTGTCTCGTATGGTATTTTTTTTTAATGTGACTAAGATTGTTATTCGTTTTGGCCAATATGGTTTCAAAAGTCAGTTTACCCTCTTTGATCACGACATTTTCAATGTAGTCCTTAATACACTTTAAATTTTGGTTTCCTTTTTTGATTTTGACAAAGAACGAATATAAAGTTATTAAAAAGGGCACTTAGATAAAGGTAGATGAAGGATCTAAATAGTTCATTATAAATTGGGACTATGTAAGTTTCATCCAACATATCTAAAACATAGAAAACAAAAACCATAGGAAATAGGTATAAATGATAAAGAATGAACGTTGGCCTATAGTAAATAATATATTTTCTAGTGAATATCTGGACTCAAATAATTAGGAGCGAATTATAGCCAATTGTAAAATAAATAACAAACCTTAACTCATAGTAACTTTAATATTCCTTCATAGTAGAAACCTTAGATTTAGTGATAGTATTGTCGTCGGTAATTTAAAGACGAAAAAGATGTAGGCCTTATCCTGTCTATAATCAGGCTTTCCTAGTTGCAGCGGTAGCCTTCCTGAATAACCAGGATGGAAAAACCAGATCCTGGAATAACTAGGATCTAGGCCTATTTCCGTATGTAATTTCACTTTTAAAGCAGCGGATCAGAAATACTTGTCTAGTAAGATACCTTTTTTTATGTGACTAAGTTTGTTATTCGTTTTGGCCAATATGGTTTCAAAAGTCAATTTACCTTTTTTGCTCTCGACATTTCCAAAGTAGTGTTTACTAAGCTACAAATTTTTTCTTTTCTATTTTGATCATAATAAAGAACGAATATACGCTTTTTTTAAAAGACACTTAGATAAAGCTAAATGAAGGATCTATATAGTTTACTATAAATTGGGGCTATGTTAGTTTCATCTGACATATCTAAAGCCTAAAAGAACTACTGCAAATGGGAACAAGAAATTAAAGATAATAAAAGGAATGATAAAGAATGAACTCTAGCCCATAGTAAATAATAAATTGTCTTGTCCGGATTATCCGGACTTAAGTAATTAGGATCGAATTAGGAACGGAATCTAACCAATAACACAATAAAGAACGAACTCTACTTAGTAGTAACTGGAATATTCCTTAATAATAGTAGCATTAGATTTAGTGGTAGTATTGTCGACGGTAATTAAGAGACGAAAAAGACGTAGGCCTTAACCTGTCAGTAATCAGGCTTTCCTAGTTTCAGTGGTAGTCTTATATGCTTCAAACTTTTGTTTTCTTTTTAAAATTTTTTGTATTGTTGTAATTCTTTTTTAAAATAAAGAAAAATATTTTTGCCATTACCAGTTTTTTGCTCTTTACCCAATTTAATGTCTTTTCGTAATAAATTTTTTTTCAAATTAACATTGAACAGAAAAGCATGTAGATATAATTATTTAAAATGCAGAAATTCTCATAGGGTGTTAACAAAAAATCAAATTGTTGAATTGACACTAGAGTAATTCCTCACGAATTTAAATTAAACAATTTTATTTTTCAGTTGAAAGCTATAAATGTTTCTTGAAACCAAACTTTTATTGGCTTTAACTCCTAAAGTGCTCATCTCTGTAGCGTTGAGCTATATTTCATTAGCAAAAATAAATTTCAAAATATTTTTTCATTTTAGTTCTCAGTTTAGGATCAATAAATTTATTACGTAAACTGCAAAAACATTCATGGTGTCTGAGCAATAATTCTAATTTATAAATACGAACTAGAAAAACACAGAAAAATTTTAAAATTACATTTGCTTTTTGTTACTTTCTAGCTACTCGACATGTGTCAATGCGTCACTGATATTGAAAATAGTAACATGGAAGATAATATATTATCTATTAATTTGACCAGGCTTATGAAACCTTATGAAATTGAGAAGTGTATCTCTGAAAACAAAAAGATCATAATAGAAAGAAATGAGGCAGCAGAAAAACATCTTAATGTGGAAAAAGAGTTGAAGAGAGAGATAGATAGAATAATCATGAACTTAGGGCCTAGGGCCACAGAGCCTTCGACAGAAATAGGGGAGTTAATAAGAGAATATATCGAAGAAAATTTGCACAACCGCAATATACTGTTGAAATGGTAGAGTTGACGTCAGTGACAAATAAGAGGTTATTCTTTTTCCTCAATTCTGCTGTTATTTTAATCGGATTATATTTCTGAAGATTGCTGTGGTAACTAGCAAGCTAGAAAGAGATGATAGCTTCCAGTCCTAAGAAATACAATAACCCATTCCTCCTGTTTCAAATTGCACTTTGGAATTTTTTCGTTATAAACGTATGACTTCGGATCTTTTGATGTGCTCTTTCATGTTTTATTGTGTCTTTGTTAGCTTGGTTGCTGTTTCATAGTGTATTTTGGAAGTTCTTCAATTGAAATGAATGGCTTAGAATCTTTTGTTTTGCTCTATTTTGTTTTATCTTGTCTGTGATAGCTTTGTTGCTGTTTCAAAGTGTATTATGGAAGTTTATCATTTTAAATGTATGACTTAGGATCTTTTCTTGTTTTCTTTGATGTTTTACCGCGTTTGTGTTAGCTTTGTTGGTGTTTCAAAGTGTATTTTGGAAGTTTTTCTTTAGAGACATATGCCCTAGGATTTTTGTTGTGCTCTTTCATGAATTATCTTGTCTGTGTTAGCTTTGTTGGTGTTTCAAAGTGTATTTTCGAAACTTTTTGTTTGATACGTATGACTTATGATCTTTTTTTGCTCTTTCTTGTTTTATCTTGTCTGTGTTAGCTTTGTTGGTGTTTCAAAGTTTATTTTGGAAGTTTTTCGTTTGAAATGTATGACTTAGGATCTTTCGTTTCGCTGTTTCTTGTTTTATCTTTTCGGTGTTAGCTTTTTTGCTGTTTCACAGTGTATTTTGGAAGTTTATCATTTGAAATGTATGAACTAGGATCTTTTTTGTGCTTTGTTGGTGTTTCAAAGTGTATTTTGGAAGTTTTTGTTTGGTATGTAAGACTTAGGATCTTTTGTTTTGCTTTATCTTGTTTTATCTTGTCTGTGTTAGATTTGTTGGTGTTTCAAAGTGTATTTTGGAAGTATTTTATTTTAAACGTATGACAATTTTTGGTTTCGCTCTTTCTTGTTTTATATTGTCCGAGTTGGCTTTGCTGCAAAATTTTTGTTAAGGAGTGTGTCATATTTTTTCCAAAAACGTGCTTTTTTTGTTATCTCAGACTCCATAATGTTTACAAAATGTGTCATATTTTTTTGCTACAAGTGGCATGATGAGCCCTTGTGTTGGGTTGTTGCCTCTGAATTATTTGTCTTTATTGTTTGGTAAATGACGACTTATACTTAATGACGACAAGACTGTCTGTCCATGGATTATTCTTTATGGTTGATTGTGTATGGCTATGTGACCTATGTGATTGTTTGGATGAGTAGGGTTAAGGCCTCATTCAAGTGCTGGTTTATATTAATCACTAATGTAGGAAAACAGTCTTCCTTTTTTCCTTCTGTCTTCCTTTTTTTTTTTTTTTTTTTTTTTAATATGTTTGTGCTGTTGCATTGATGATTTCTCTTTTCGTTATGTTTAATTGTCAAATCTTTATTTAGTGTTTTGAATATGTAATATTTTCTAAATCAGTTACAAAAGGAGTAGGCTTAACCTTATCCTGATATCTTGGGATTGTGACGTTTTTATGACGTCTTGAAAGAAATAGGAACATTCGATTAGATTAATGTTATACAGAATGGATTTGTGTCTGGGTGGCCAACGAGGCAAGTTTACAATTATAAAAGTTTTATGGAGAATCAGTTCTGACAGTAAATTGAAAATATACTTATGAAGTTACGTAACGTCATGAAGTTACGTAATCGGCTTTATCGGCTAAGCTTTAGTTGACACCATTGAAAATGGAAAAATACCCGACGACAATAAGTGCGTTTGAGCTTTTTAGTTTGCGAGCAAATGACTTGTCCGAGACCTGGATTCAGTAGAGAAGAAATTCGTAAAAATGAAGTTTAACGGCTAAACACACTTCTTTTTGTTTTAACATGCTTTGTGCCTTTTTTTTCTCTTGCATAGCATGTCACTTTGACTCGGTAATTGGAACTTAATTCCCAGACAAGACAGTTCCAACTATCTGTCTATCAACTTGTCTGGGGTTCTTTGTACCCTCATTGAAACTTAGCTTGAGCCAACAATACTACTATCTTCCTAAAATACTTCCTGTCTTAATGGTTACAATCGTACTATTAATGGGCCTAGAGGGAGAAGAAAATGTAAGCCAAAATAATCGCATATTTGTAATAAAAATTACAGATTAATATCAGATATATAAGTAATAAACAACTTGGTAACCTCTTACACACAGACCCTCCTCCCCAGAACTTCAAGTATATTCGACTCTCATTATAACTAGGGCTCATTGGTTTCTTCTTCTTTCTCCTTGTACCAGGTCAAAAAATTATGCCGTATATCGGAAGAAATTTCCCAGTCCTGCACGGTTCTTGAGGAACGATAGATCAGCTGCTTTGCATGCATCACAGAGTCTATCGTGTCGAGAAGTAGACTGCTCCTGTGTTTCGTCTTTATATTTGATAGAACTGAAAATTGACTTTCTGCAGCTACACTGGAATGCAGGAGCGCAAACAGATTTAGCATGAAAATTGACAGCTCTTGGAACTATGGCTTGCCTTGAGCATCTTTCGTATTCAATAGCGTCGTCCAAAAGATCGAAGGAGACTTTTCAGTTCCCGTGGTTCTGATAATCTCATCCCTGTGCTCACTCACCAAGATCCACTGAATCTCTATTACATTCCTTGACCTTTCCACTTCACCTTCATGTTTCCCAAGTAACCTGCTGAACTGACTAGTCAGTCCCACTAGAGTGTCAACACTTCTACTAAAGGCAGTCACTCGGTCCAAACAAGTCAGAGCTTTTAACGTGGGATAGGAACGATCAATCCTTTTCCTCATTCGTGTGACAACTTCTACATGGAAGTTCAGGCAGTTCAACTTAAATTGTTTGAGATCATTCAAGGGCACCACATCCTTATATTTCAGCAAGTGTATTTTGATATTTCGACCACAAGAAATCTCGGAGATTTCCTTGAAACAGCCTGAGATCATGGGTGTGATAAATACATCGTCATTCTCTAAGATGTCAGTTTTGACCAACGACTTCATGATAGACTTCATGATTGCCCTTGAGCTGGATAAGAGTATGTGTATGCAAGTATCACTACTTCGGAAACCCAAATTCAAGCAATTGATCTTCTTAAGCGTAAATGCAAGGAAATGAAAGTATGCCTTAGTCAAGGGCTATTATATGTGAGACGAGATTTTGGCAGCTGTATCTTTTGAACTCTTGTCTCCAGCTCCATCTCCAACTTGTCGTCCTCCCAAGCTTTAACAAAACCTCGTTTTGGTTATTGCTTGGTTTTCTTTCTGTTTTACTGGCTTGTACTGTTTCTGTCTCACTATCCCTGCTTCCACAGTCACTCACACAGTATTAGCCGGCTTTTTATGACCAACTTGCACATTCTTCATTTTGCTTTTTTTACAAGCCGTACATTAGCTTACGATGGCTACATCTTCACAACTTTCCGGACATTTCACATTCTGAGCAGTCGTCACTCAGTTCTAGATTGTTGGTAGCCATCTTTCTCTTTTTTTTTGGTTTTCTGTTCTGTGCTCAGACCTATACTATTTTCAGGCTCACCGTCGGTACCACTGCTCAGTTGATATGTACGTCTGGACTTATTTTTACTTCCTGTCACGTTTTCAGTATCAAGAACAGATCTCTGCTTGCTTTTCCCTGACATTATCATTGCAGGACCACCAAAAAGAACGTCGTTTTCAAACAAAACTGTCTCTTGGTTTCTTAGACTGGTTTCAATAGCACTATGCTCACCAACCATTTTGTCTGAAGTGATAGAAACATCAATGGCAACTCTCTAGTCACTTGGCAGCTGCTTGGTTTCATCACTTGTTCTTCCCTGTCTTTCACAGTACTCTATTTTTTCTTTTTCTTTTTTTGAAAAGAGCACAGTATCTGACTCTGAGCCCATTTTTTCGGTAAATTCTTGGCTTATTCCATACTAGAAGCGAATTAATTTCAATTTTTAGAAAATATATATGCAGGGTAAACCAGAATCTTTAATACCCTTCTATTGCAGTATCAATGCTTTCAGACTTTAGATAGCTTGATTAGTATCTTTTATAATCTACTAGTTGAGTAACCACAGACAAACAAACTATTAAGATAGATCATACATAGGTTGTAAAAATCATCATCAATTACCTTCCCATGTTTCATTTTAGGGAAGCAAATCATATCATAATCACAACTAGGTCCATGTCTCAAAGTTTTAGATTATTGTAAGACATGCTTGAACATTAACAGTCAGCCTAACCTCAAATAGGCATTTGTACCATTTTTGTTAGAGTAGAAACAGTACCAGATGAAAATCCAGATGAAAGATTGTATTGCCTAAGCTCATTGAGTCTACGAGCCTGAGTAAATTTGCCTTATTTTAAAAAAAGGGGGGAGAACCCCTTAAAAGACATAGAATATCAATGAAAATTACGCCACCAGATTCAGTAGATCAGAGAATACTGAAGAGGTTTCAAGCTCCTATTTTCTAAAATGAGGAATGTTGTACTCTTTACTAGAAGAAAGATCACAGGTGTTTTTTTCAGGGGTGATCGTATCAAACCAGTGACCCTAGAATATCACGAGAGGGCTAAATCGTACAGAAATTAAAGGTTCTTTTGCCCTTTTTAAATGACAAACAAATTGGAGGACAAATAGGCCCTCTCCCACGCTCATTTTTTCCCAAGTTCACCCAATCAAAATTCTGAGATAGCAATTTGTTCAACATTGTCTAAAAATCTAATATCCAAGTCTTTGAGGATGGCTTTATCCCCCAGAGGCCCAAAGGGAAGGGCTGTAAGTTATGGACTTTGCCCATTGTTTGCGTATAGTATTGGCTATTGGAAAGTATACAGACACTTTTGGAGGTGACTTTTTCTGGTGGGTGGGGGGGATTTTGGGGATAGCGGACTATATTGGAGGATCTTTCCATGGAGGAAATTTTTCATTAGGGAAGGGAAATTTCTGTAAAAGGGGTGTCAGATTTACCTGCATTATTCAAAAACGATCAAAAATTAAATAAAAAAGCAAGTTTTTTCAACTGAAAGTAAGGAGCAGCTTGTGAAACTTAACACGAACAGAAACTATTACGTATGTGAGGGCGTTTGCCCCCTATTCAGTACCTCGTTCTCTACACTAAAGTTTTTTAGTACTTTCAAAAGAGCTATTTATTCTAATTAAGCGGCCTTGGTAATTAAGGGGTCATTCTTAAAGAATTTGAACAAAACTCAAACTTTAGCGTAAAGAGTGAGGTATTGACAATGGGGTGAACCCCCTCATATACGTAATAATTTCTGTTCGTTTTGAGTTTTAATGTTGCTCCATACTTTCATTTGAAAAAACTTGTTTTTTATTTAATAACTTTAAAGATAAACGAGACCTGGTCTTTAATTCTGGACTATTACTGATGATCCTGGTGGTATGATTACTAGAGTAAGGCCTGGTCCCCTTTGGGGTCTAAATACCGTCATATATTTCTTAATATTTTCTAGTCAGCCAAATCTAGAAAAAATTCACTTGTATTTTCCTGTGGTTTGAAGTGGAGGGTGATCAAAAAACCACCTTGATCGTAATAAAACAACATAAGGCAACAAAAGATGAGAAGGACTCTTCTGAAGTAAACACTCTTAAACATTTCAAGGTAATGAACTGTAAGTAAGGAGTGATTCGACTTAAAAGCAACCAAAACTTAATAAACATAGTTTTGATAATAATAGATACATCAAAAGACTTGGCTTCTTATGCTGATTCCGAATATATAAAATCTATTAAGTTTAATTTTGCAAACCAAAGCTAAGAGTCTGACAAAATTTTCCTGATTTTAAAAAGAAGGGTGAAAAATCCCCAAAACCCGTGATCTCGATGAAAATCACACCGTCAGGTCTAGCATATCGGATAACCCTTTTTCAAGATTTCCATCTATGAAAATGTGGAATTTGTGTTTTTTGTCAGAGGAAAGATCCCAGATGCGTGTCTATTTAGGGTCTGTTGATTTTTTAATTAAAATCAAGTTGATTGAAGTGAATAAAAACTTGAGGACCATGGCTAAATAAAAAACCCCAAGACTTGGGGTTGCAGAAACTTCTTTACGATTGTATTTTCACTTGTTGATGCATAGTCTATCATCCATCTTAGGGCAGAACTAAGGATGATAGGCATGGAGTAAGGATATGTCAAAAAGTCTTTTTATTTATTTTTGCCGTTATAGTTTAGTTTTTTTCCAGGATTGTTTTTATCAAACCAATAGTCAGGGGATGGGAATTTCCAGGAAATATTTGAAGAAATAGTCGAAAATTACATAAAAAACAAGTTTGTTCAAATAAAAGTAAAAGGCAACATTAAAACTTAAAACAAACAGAAATTATCCGTATGGGAGGCTGACCATCCTTTAAGCTCGCTCATTCAGAAAGTATGTATGTATGATGGCACTGTACCCTCAAGGTCCTCGCCATATTTCTCCAGATACCCATGCCAGAATTGAACCCGTGCCCTTCGGACCACGGATTTCCAGCCCAGTGCGCCAACCACTTAGCCAGGAAGACCTCGCTCATTATGGTCAAGCTCGACTTTTTGTCATATGTTCTAAGAAACACTGCTCAAACACAAGGGTGGTTGGATTTGAATGAGAAGTTTTTTTTTAAGATCGTTAAGACTTCAGCATAAAGAGCGAGGGTCAAAGATGGGATATCCTCCTCATATATGGAACAATATCTGTTTCTTTTAAATTTTAATGTTGATCCTCTCTTTCAGTTAAAAAAACTTGCCCACCCCCCTTCCCTGATGGTCTCAGATTTAGTCCTAAATGATATTTTTCTTCGTTCTTTACCATCTCATGATGCTTCGTGTAAACTTTGCTAAAATGTGTTGGCTGCATTCTTGACTCGGGGAAACTACTCTATTGAGTTTAATTTCAATGGGATTGCTGGTTAAAACATAATTTAAGAATCATTTTAGGAACTGCGGACAACAATAAAGTATATGTTTGGATAGTACACCATATGTATGGAGAGTACCTAATTCCTTTCGATTTTGGGTAGCAAACCATTTGATTTTTACTTTGGAAATAACATACAATTGAAAAATAGCCTAATTTTTTTTTTCAAATATGCACGCAAGATGGGAACCTTAGGACCATGCCCATTTTTTAAATATTTTACTATATTTCAATAGCGAGTGTTCCCCCCCCCCCTTTCTTCGTCTCCATTGTCGCGCTTCTTGATAAGTTCTTGATAAAACATACATTTAAGATTTTTAACATATTAAATTAAAAAGATTTTTTTCCTTTAAAAGCTAAAGAGCGAAGCTAAACCATATACAAAACTAAAATCACATAATAAATGAAGAGGGCTACAATTCTCAGCAATCCACCTTTCTTTTTATGATACAGTCTAACTTACAGTTTACGCAAAAGAAAACTTATTAGAACATAATATACGAACATTTTATTTACGGTGATAGTAAATTTTGTACAACACATAGTTAAGGGTAAAAATACAACACGTTTACATATTTGTACAGGACATAAATTTTGTACTAAAGCAATACAACACATTTGCTCTCTCGTCAATATGAAATTTTTTTTTTTTCCTATTGGTAAATTTTTGGGTGGTAGGGGGGGGGTAAAGATAATTTAGTCACTATTATTTACAAAAAAAAATCCAGAAAGTAATCAATGTTCCTTTTGATTTTGCTTATATTGAGTTCTAGATTTTCCACTTCATCTATTGTATCAGAAGGATTTACAAAATAATATTTGGCTATCTCTTTGTTATATTTGCTTATTAAATACTGGCGGTACTGGGAAATAGGTATATTTCTATCGGGTTGAAGCCATGTATAAAATTTTACTGAAAAGTCAGCAAACTCCCATTTTTCTCTATTATCAAGAACAAAAATATAATCAAGGAGAGCCTTCCCAGCCAAATGCATCCATTTCTTTCTTCAAATTTTCGACAATATATTTGCTTTTGAGCATTTCCAAATAGTTAAAGAGTTGAGAAAAATTGAAAGATTTTGACCTAGATTCTAAATCTTTCGAGGTATTAAATGTGTTTCTTAAGCAGCCTTCAAGCTGAGATCTAAAGTTATCCGACTTAAGACGTTCAAGCACAGATAGATAGATGGATACAATACAAATTAACTGTGTAAAACTTTGTTCACGATCCAATTCTACACATGTCGAAACAGCAGCGGTACGATTAGGTGAAGGCATTCCCAAATCCTGAAGAGGTTTGTTTGCCATACATACGCACAAAACTTCTATAATAACTAAAGTGTAGTTATAAATTTCTGATGTAAAATCAAAAGTCATATCGGACGTCTCTAACCGTTTTAGAAGGAGTATATCTTTGGACATTTTCGATTTATATTTTCCCCATAAGTCTGTAGGAGCTGAAGGAGAGCAAGTTGTTAGAATGATTCCAAACAATGCATGAATTTGACTTGGAGTTGACGTTTCGCACGCTTTGCAATCCCCCCCCAAGACCCCCCGCACGCGTAAGTCGTTACGCGCCATATTAGTTACGTGCCATTGTAATTGTGTCCCTGTGTCCCACCTCTGAATATAGAAAGATTGCCAGGTGAATATAGATTGCCAGGTTTACCGACTCTTGAACATGCAACATAAAATTGCCCATGGGAAAAACAATCTGTATTCAGATCTATACTTCATTATTCTAATGATTGCCCTTGAGCTTTGTTGATGGTGATTGCTAATCAAAAATTCCCTGTGTCCCCATCGTCATTTATATATAACCCATGTGCCCAACGGTGTCCCCGTTTTAGTTGTGTTCCTGTGTCCCAATCGTCATTTATAGTCGACAAACATGACGTCAGTCGACACGCAAACATGACGTCAGTCGACATACACGTCCCAGTCGTCATTTGTGTCCGGTGTCCCGGTCTTTAGTTTCTCTTCGAGTGTCCCGGTCGTCATTTATATTCCCTGTGTCCCGGTCTATATATAAATTCGTATAAATTCGTTTGTTTTTTTCCTTTTTTTTCTTTTTAGTTTTTTTTTGGTTTTTAGTCTTTCGTTTTTTTAGTTTTTTATTAGTTTTTAGGGTTTTTTCTTTTTCTTTTTTTGTAGTTTTTACCTTTTTTTAGTTTTTTTTTCTTTTTATGGTTTATACTATTTTGCCTTTTTTAGTTTTTTAGTTTTTTAGCTTTTTTAGTTTTTTTTTGTATTTTCTTTTTAATTTTTTTTGTAGTTTTTACCTTTTTTAGTTTTTTTCTTCTTTTGTATTAATGCTAAAGCCAGGGTTCGAACCTGGAACCTCTCGGACCCAGAACCTGGAACATAACGCTTTACCGACTCAGCTACTTCGGCTTGAATATTTTCGGCATTTTACTTTTTTAGTTTTTTTTTCTTTTTCTCCTTTATTTTTCAGTTTTTTCTCCTTTTTTAGTTTTTTTTTCTTTTTCAGATTTTATTTTTTTATTTTTTTTTTGTTTTTTTTTATTAGTTTTTAGTTTTTTTTTCTTTTTAGTTTTTTTGTAGTTTTTAACTTTTTTTAGTTTTTTCTTTTTTTTCTTTTTTAGGTTTTACTTTTTTACCTTTTTTTAGTTTATTTCGGTTTTTTAGCCTTTTTTGTTTTTTTAGTATTTTCTTTTTAGTTTGTTTTGTAGTTTTTACCTTTTTTAGTTTTTTTTCTTCTTTTGTATTAATGCTTAAGCCAAGTTTCGAACCTGGAACCTCTCGGACCTAGAACCTGGAACATAACGCTTTACCAACTCAGCTACTTCGGCTTGAAATTCGAATTTGAATTGGTATATGATGAAATAATTCATATTTCATGTGTGGACAGACAGACATATATATATATATATATATATATATATATATATATATATATATGTATATATATATATATATATATATATATATATATATATATATATATATATATATATATATATATGTATATCTGACGTCATGTTTGTGCGTTGACTAACGTCATGTTTGTCAACTGACGTATCTATCTATATCTTCTATCTATATATATATATATAAATAAGCTGTTTGTCTATGTGTCTGTCTACTGACGTCATGTTTGTGTGTCGACTGACGTCATGTTTGTCAACTGAAGTATATATATATATAAATATAGATAAGTTGTCTGTGTGTCTGTCGAGTGACGTCATGTCATCATGTCATGTCGTCATGAAGTTAGTTGTC
This sequence comes from Artemia franciscana, assembly GCF_032884065.1. Lineage (NCBI taxonomy): Eukaryota > Metazoa > Arthropoda > Branchiopoda > Anostraca > Artemiidae > Artemia > Artemia franciscana. The sequence goes on from NC_088870.1 coordinate 47,495,184, forward strand.
GTCATGTTTGTTATGATAATGACGTCATTAAAAGTATTTAAGACATTCATTCACGGAAATATGTTTAATTGTAAAATGACTGAAGAACCTACAATGCCAACAGCCAAGGAGGCTGCTCAAAGAGTCTATGCCAAAAAACATGCTGCTGATAGAGAAAGTAAGAAAAGAAAGCGTGCCGAGGAATCAGAAGCACAGCAAGAAAAAAGGCTTGCGGCTGATAGAGAAATTAAGAACAGAAGGCGTTCTGAGGAACTACCAGAGTAACGCGAAATCAGGCTTGCTGCTAAAAGAGAAAGAGAAAAAAGAAGGCTTGCCGAGGAATCACAAGAACAGCAGGAAAACAGGCTTGCGGCTTATAGAGAAAGTAAGAAAAGAAAGCGTGGCGAGGAATCAAAATAATAGCGTGAAATTAGGCTTGCGTCTCAAACAGAAATCACCAAAAGAAAGCGTACTGAGGAATCACAAGAGCAACCTGGGTCAGTGCGATGCTGGGTTTACTCAGTGGAATGGAAAAAACGAGGATTGCCACACGCACATATACTATTCTGACTACATTATAAAATTACTTCTAACGAAATTGATGATGTGATTTCCGCTGAAATATCTGATGAAAATGTCGATAAGGGGTTATATAATATTGTTTAAGAAAATATGATACATGGACCTTGCGGTGCACTGAACGAAAATTTACCATGCATGGCCAAAGGAAGGTGCACAAAGCAATATCCTCGACTTTTAGTACCCAACACAATTACTGGCAATGATGGTTACCCACAATATAGAAGAAGATCTACTGAAGATGGCGGTAAAACAGCAATAATAAAGAGGTGTAACGGTACTACCATCGAAGTAAATAACCAGTGGGTTGTTCCATATTCCCCATTATTATCAAAAACATTTAATGCACACATAAACGTTGAATACTGTAACTCCGTAAAGGCAATCAAATACATATGTAAATACGTCAACAAAGGCAGTGACATGGCAGTTTTTGGCTTGCAGTCCGAAATCAAAGATATCGACGAAATCGTACAATATCAGGCTGGAAGATACATAAGCAGTAATGAAGCTGTTTGGTGAATTCTTTCATTTCCGATACATGAACGAAGTCTAGCTGTTGTTCACTTAGCGGTACATTGACAGAATGGCCAACCTGTTTATTTTTCAGAATCCAACGTGCAACAAAGACCCCTGAATCCACCGAATACAAAGTTAACTGCTTTCTTTTCGCTATGCAAAAATGATTCTTTTGCAAAAAAACTGCTGTATACTGAAGTGCTTTCGTATTACACGTGGAACACTAAAAATAAAGTGAACATCGAAAACAGGGTAAGTCAATCGACGGCCAGCCTACCATCTTCAAAGATGCCACGGTAGGAAGACTCTACACCGTTCACCCCAATCAACATAAATGTTTCTTTCTACGCCTGCTTTTGGTGAATGTACCCTGTCCGACGTCCTTTGAGAACTATAAACGGTACTATACATGACACTTACCGTAGTGCATGCCAAGCTCTGAATTTATTGAAGAATGACCAGCACTGGGATAACTCTATCAATGCCGCGTGTAAAACGTCAACTACAAGTCAAATTCGTGAATTGTTTGGAATCATTCTAACAACTTGCTCTCCTTCAGCTCCTACAGACTTATGGGGAAAATATAAATCGAAAATGTCCAAAGATATACTCCTTCGAAAACGGTTAGAGACGTCAGATATGACTTTTGATTTTACATCAGAAATTTATAACTACACTTTAGTTATTTAAGAAGATTTGTGCGTATGTATGGCAAACAAACCTCTTCAGGATTTGGGAATGCCTTCGCCTAATCGTACCGCTGCTGTTTCGACATGTGTAGAATTGGATCGTGAACAAAGTTTTACGCAGTTAATTTGTATTGTATCTATCTATCTATCTATCTATAAAAAAACGAGTTATGTGTATGCATGTTTGTTTGTTTTTAAAAAGATCGTTTGCATATGATGTCATTATAAGTACATAAGGCTTTGTATATGCACAGACAATGGGAAAGCCAAGAATGTTGATATTCGCAAGTTTTACGTAGTTCAAAACACAGTAATATACACTCAAATATCACGTATTCGGCGTTTTTCTCACAGTTACTTCGTTATGCAAGGATTTGTAGTAATTATATTGATTTTAAAAATAGATGTAAAATCTTAAGCCAAAAATTGATATCAAGACGTTTTTCTGCAAATAAATTAACTTGGCAATTTAAAAAATTTAGTTTTCATTATAACGAACTCTTAAATAAATATCAAAAGAATTATCTGGAAATACTTAAAGAAATTTTCAACTAATTTCGGAGGTTCGACAAATGATGATGCAGTGCCATTTATTTTGAATTGTGTTTCTAATAGAGCGGATTTTTTTTTAAATAGCCACATGGTAACGATGAATTCTATAATTGTTTAGTTCATTCAATTTTTTTTTTGCAATATGTTAATATTTGTGATTTGGTAAAATTTATCATATTTAGTTTACCTATTGTTGCTAAATAAAAGGAGGGATATATTAACAAGATAAGTTTGTTTAGGTGTTACTTGGTTGTTTTACATTTGCTGTTTTTTTTTCCTAGGCATGTATTTTGGGGGTGATACCTGACATGGGGATGCCATGGATATTCTGTGGTAGCCACAACACTTTTCTGGGTAGAGAATTTAAAGTGGCGAAACCCTATAGGCAAGTGTATTCTCCTGATGAGCCCTTGTGTTGGGTTGTTGCCTCTGAATTATTTGTCTTTATTATGTTTTCTATTGTTTGGTAAATGACGACTTATACTTATTGACGACATGACTGCCTGTCCATGGATTATTCTTTATGGTTGATTGTGTATGGCTATGCTGTTTGACCTATGTGATTGTATGGATGAGTAGAGTTAAGGCCTCATTCAAGTGCAGGTCTATATTAATTACTAATTTAGTAAAACAGTCTTCCTTTTCTCCTTCTGTCTTTTTTTTATGTGTTTGTGCTGTTGTATTGGTGATTTCTCTTTTCATGATATATATATATATATATATATATATATATATATATATATATATATATATATATATATATATATATATATATATATATATATATATATATATATATATATATATATATATATTTGTATATATATATATATAATGTTTTTAACTACGTAAAATTTGCGAATATACAACATTCTTCGATGTCCCATTGTCTGTGCGAATAAATAGATTGTCAGGTTTAACGACTCTTGAACATGCAACATAAAATTGTCCATGGGAAAAACAATCCGTATTCAGATCTATACCTGATTATTCTAATGATTGCCCTTGAGCTTTGCTGATGGTGATTGCTAATCGAACATTCACTGTGTCCCCGTCGTCATTTATATATCCCCCTGTGCCCCCGGCATCCCCCTTGTAGTTGTGTCCCTGTGTCCCGGTCGTCATTTATATTCCCAGTATCCCGGTCGTCATTTGTGTCCCAGTATACCAGTCGGTAATTTCTCTTTTAGCGTCCCAGTCGTCATTTATATTCACTGTGTCGCGGTGTCCCGGTCGTCATTTGTGTCCCGGTGTCCCGGTCCGTAATTCATCTTTGAGTGTCCCGGTCGTCATTTATATCTCCCGGTCGTTATATGTGTCCCAGTGTCCCAGTCTGTAATTTCTCTTTGAGTGTCCTGGTTGTCATTTATATTCCCTGTGTCCCGGTTTTTAGTTTTCTTTTTCTCCTTTATTTTTCAGTTTTTTTTCCTTTTTTTAGTTTTTTCTTTTTCAGTTTTTAGTTTTTTTAGTTTTTTTATTAGTTTTTGTTTTTTTTTCTTATTTTTTGTTTTTTTTGTAGTTTTTACCTTTTTTAGTTTTTTTTTAGTTTTTTCTTCTTTTTTAGTTTTTAGTTTTTTCACTTTTTTAGTTTTTTACCTTTTTTAGTTTTTTTAGTATTTTTTTAGTATTTTTGTAGTTTTTACCGTTTTTAGTTTTTTTCTTCTTTTGTATTAATGCTAAAGCCAAGGTTCGAACCTGGAACCTCTTGGACCTGAAACATAACGCTTTACCAACTCAGCTACTTCGGCTTGAATACATTCGTTTTTGAATTGGTATATGATGTGTCCCGGTCGTCATTTATATTTCCTGTGTCCCGGTTGTCATTTGTGTCCCGGTGTCCCGGTCTGTAGTTTCGTCAGTCGAAAAACATGACGTCAGTCGACACACAAACATGAGGTCAGTCGACAGAGATGCAAACAGCTTATTTTTATATAGATAGATATACTAGCTGTTGGTGTGGCGCTTCGCACCATCCCAACATCTAGTTGGTGGGGGCACTTAACGCCCCCCCAAAGCCCCCCCCCCCCCCACGTGTAAGTCGTTACGCGCCATATTATTTATGCGCCAGTGTAGTTGTGTCCTTGTGTCCCACCTGTGAATATTGATATATATACATTATATATATATATATATATATATATATATATATATATATATATATATATATATATATATATATATATATATATATATATATATATATATATATATATATATATATATACTAGCTGTTGGTGGGGCGCTTCGCGCCCCCCCCCCCAAGCCCCCACGCGCGCGTAAGTCGTTACGCGCCATATTAGTTACGCGCCATTGTAGTTGTGTCCCTGTGTCCCACCTGTGAATATAGATAGATTTATATATGTGTTTCAAACTACGTAAAAATTGCGAATATACAACATTCTTGGCTTTCCCATTGTCTGTCCATATACAAAGCCGTATGTACTAATAATGACGTCATATGCAAACGCTCTTTTTACAAACAAACAAACATGCATACACACAACTCGTTTTTATATAGATAGATAGATAGATAGATACAATACAAATTAACTACGTAAAACTTGTGAATATACAACAGTCTTCGTTGTCCCATTGTCTGTGCGTATAAATAGATTGTCAGGTTTACCGACCCTCAAAGATGCAACATACAATTGTACATTGGTAAAGCAATCTGTATTAAGATCTATACCGCATTTTTCTAGTGATTGCCCTTGAGCTTTGTTGATGGTGGTTGCAAATGCTAATCGAATTGGGAATTGCAATCTTTTAAATTGAAAAAGCAGATCCGTTGGAATCATGGGAATGCGAGGAATAAGAACAGCCTCACCCTCATAAGGCCCTGTCAAGATTGTGGCCTCTATTAGGTTTTCCATTGTTTTTTTTACGGCAAGTCGCGTGCCATTGCAAAGCTTTGGTGGGTTGATATTTCTTAAAAGTATTATTGATACGCCTATTTTTAGTTGTAGCACGTGTGGTGGAAACCCTGAAGGATCTATGGAATTTAAAAATTGAGATGGATAATTAACCGCTTCATTTGGTTCCAAAATACAAATTAACTGCGTAAAACTTGCGAATATACAACATTCTTCGCTGTCCGATTGTCGCTGCATATAAATAGATTGTCAGGTTTACCGACCCTCGAACATGCAACGTACAATTGTCCATGGGAAAAACAATCAGTATTAAGATCTATACCACATTTTTCTAATGATTGACCTTGAGCTTTGTTAATGGTGATTGCAAATGCTAATCGAATTGGGAATTGCAATCTTTTAAATTGAAAAGGCAGATCCGTTGGAATCATGGGAATGCGAGGAATAAGAACAGCCTCACCCTCAAAAGGCCCTGTCAAGATTGTGGCCTCTATTAGGTTTTCCATTGTTTTTTTTACGGCAAGTCGAGTGCCATTGCAAAGCTTTGGTGGGTTTATATTTCTTAAAAGTATTATTGGTACGCCTATTTTTAGTTGTAGCACGTGTGGTGGAAACCCTGAAAGATCTATGGAATTTAAAAATTCAGATGGATAATTAACCGCTTCATTTGGTTCCAAAACTGTGTCGACTGACTTGTAAAGGACTGCCTGGTCTCGAATCTTGGTCAAAACAATATTGTTGATTTTGTGGACGTCTATATTTTTGGGTGCGAGAATCGCTCTTTCACTTAGCCATTTATCATTTTTATAATTTTTTAGAATATTCGGAAATACTTTTTCAATCAATTCATTTTTGGACGTCACTAAATTACAGAAATCAGCAGGTAGTTGTATACGTCCTGAAATTGAGTCTACTGGGAGCTTTCCATTTCCCATTGCCAGCAATTGATCTGAAAATGTTTGACCAGAGTCATCGTTTTGCAATCGGACACGCATATTTGTAGTTAATTTTAATGTTTTTACGTGTGCCCATAAATTAGAATTTTTCAGGCAAGCATTCATTTCGTCTGCAGGAGTTGATCTAGGTATTATAGGTAATGTTTGCCTGAAATCTCCCGCAAGCAATATTAAGGTGCTGCCAAAGGGTTTCGACTTCCCTCGCAAATCTTTCAAGCATTGATCCAGAGCCTCGAGCGATTTTTTGTGTGCCATTGTGCACTCATCCCAAATAATAAGTTTGCATTGCTGCAATACTTTGTCCATCCCAGATGATTTGGAAATATTGCACGTGGGAGTTTCTGTAGAATGCAAGTTCAGAGGCAATTTCAAAGCGGAATGAGCAGTTCTTCCACCAGGCAGCAATGTTGCGGCCATTCCGGACGACGCAATTGCCAGCGCTATATCATTTTTTGATCGAATTGATGCCAGAATCAGTTTTATCACAAACGTTTTACCAGTACCTCCTGGCGCATCCAAAAAGAAAATTTCTCCAACATTGTTATCGACACAATGCATTATCGTATCATAAATGTCTTTTTGTTCCGACGTTAACTTGGAAATGTTATTTTGTACATACGACAATAGATCACTCGTACTGTAACTTTGTTCACGATCCAATTCTACACATGTCGAAACAGCAGCGATACGGTTAGGTGAAGGCATTCCCAAATCCTGAAGAGGTTTGTTTGCCATACTTACGCACAAATCTTCTATAACAACTAAAGTGTAGTTATAAATTTCTGATGTAAAATCAAAAGTCATATCTGACGTCTCTAACTGTTTTCGATGGAGTATATCTTCGGACATTTTTGACTTATATTTTTCCCATAACTCTGTAGGAGCTGATGGAGAGCAAGTTGTTAAAATGATGCCAAACAATGCACGAAGTTGACTTGGGGTTGACGTTTCGCACGCGTCATTGATGCAGTTATCCCAGTGTTGGTCATTCTCCAATAAATTCAGAGCTTGGCATGCACTACGGTAAGTGTCATGTATAGTACCATTTACAGTCCTCAAATACTCAAAGGATGTCGGACCGGGTACATTCACCAAAAGCAGGCGTAGAAAGAAGCATTCATGTTGATTGGGGTGAACGGTGTAGAGTCTTCCTATCGTGGTATCTTTGAAGATGGTAGGTTGGCCGTCGACTGACTTACCCTGTTTTCGACGTTCAAATACTTTATTTTTAGTATTCCACGTGTAATACGAAGGCACTTCAGTATACAGCAGTTTTTTTGCAAAAGAATCATTTTTGCAAAGCAAAAAAAAAGCTGTTAATGTTGTATCCGGTGGATTCAGGACTCTTTGTTGCACGTTGGTTTCCGTGAAATAAACACGTTGACCATTCTGTAAATGTACCGCTAAGTGAACAACAGCTGGACTACGTTCATGTATCGGAAATGAAAGAATTCGTCAAACAGCTTCATTACTGCTTATGTATCTTCCAGCCTGATATTCTACGATTTTATCGAAATCTTTGATTTCGGGCTGCAAGCCAAAAACTGCCACGTCACTGCCTTTGTTGACGTATTTACATATGTATTTGATTGCCTTTACGGAGTTACAGTATTCAACGTTTATGTGTGCATTAAATGTTTTTGATAATAATGGGGAATATGGAACAACCCACTGGTTATCTACTTCGATGGTGGTACCGTTACGCTTCTTTATTATTGCTGTTTTACCGCCATCTTCAGTAGATCTTCTTCTATATTGTGGGTAACCATCATTGCCCGTAATTGTTTTGGGTACTAAAAGTCGAGGATATTGCTTTGTGCACCTTCCTTTGGCCATGCATGGTGAATTTTCGTTCAGTGCACCGCAAGGTCCATGTATCATATTTTTTACAATAATATCATGTAACCCCTTATCGACATTTTTATCAGGTATTTCAGCGGAAATCACATCATCAATTTCGTTCGAAGTAATTTTTTTATGTAGCCAGATTAGTATATGTGCGTGTGGCAAACCTCGTTTTTGCCATTCCACTGAGTACATCCAGCATCGCACTGACCCAAACACTTCATGTTTTACAAGGTAGTTTATCAGTGATTTCAACTTTTGCCGGAAGACACGTGCCGTAATGTCATGCCTATGAACCGCCGATTGTCCTTGAAGTAAAAGCTGCAGTATCTCGTCCCAAGATTGATTACATGTAAATGTAATAAATAAATCTGGACGACCATAGAGACGAACATACGCAATAGCATCTTGAGCATATTCATGCATATGACGGGGACTGCCAGCATATGACGAAGGTAAAATAGTTAATCTTCCAACGTTTGTGGTATTACCATCATTTATAACTGCATCTCGCAACTGAATGTATTGTTCAGAGCGGAGCTTGGTTTGATTCAGGCGGATATATAGCAAACGTTCTGATTCAATTTTAGCATACATATCCACGACGAATTGGTGAAACAATTCACGGCATTTTAAAATATAATTTTCTTCATCCTGCCGAATCATTAGTCTATAGGAATAATAATGCATTGCACTGCATTTCTTATTCATTTCTTTGTTAGTGGCTGGATTCATCAATTTAATATTAAAGTGATAGCCGTCGGCTCCATCCCAAAAAATGATAGGATATTGTAGGGCATCGTAGCATCGATGAGTTTCAGCAATTCTTAACAACTGAGCGTTTCGCTTATGAAGAATAATATCTCGAGGTAAAAACTGATCACCGACCATAATGATTGCCACTTCGTCGATAGTCGGAGCATCGTATCTACGCACATGTTGGCCAGGAGGCGTTTTGTCAGCGGAAATAACAATTTTATGCGTATCAGTAGGCATCAAATCGATGGCTGTTTTGAACAGACGCACTAAATTATTATTTTCGTGGAAAAGATGTTGCAATTGGGAAACGATTGTCCTTTCAACGTTGGGAGAAATTTCGCAACGTGCATTCAATTCAGAATTTCTATCACTGATGAAGTATAATTGTAAAAATTTATGATTCTCGCCTGAGAATGGTAGAAGGGACCCTGCTTTATGATAAATTTGCCCTTTTACTTTGAAAGTAGACATAAATTGATCTGGATTTTCGATTTGGGCTCCAAACGACGTCATTTGGAAACATGAGTTGTATTGTCTGATTTTTGACAAAAAACGCTTAGATTCTGACGTAGTTCCAGTAAGGAAAGTCTTCAATGGCTCTGGTGGTGCAGCCAATAGAGGAAGTTTAACTTTTCCTGAGGCGCAACACATTCCCATTGTTTCACCATTGAATTTCAAGGCCTTGCAATAGGGACAAATTTTAGACATTGTCCGAAACAAATAATTGAAGAAAAAACGGGTTTAATTTTTTTTATAATAAAGCAGTGACAACAAAATAAAATAAAAACTACACTTTAACAAACAAAAAATAAAAATACTCCGAATATTTCGGCCCCACCTCCGGGAGCCTTTCTCAACGGGGAAAAAAAAAACAAAAAAAAGGAGAAAATTACAACAATTTAAGACTATTTTTAAGACATTATAAAAATACCACGACAACTAAACCAAACTAAAAATATAAACAATCAAATATAAAAGAAACAAGAACTCACATTTTAAAACAAACACTCCCGCACTTGACTGTAACTTTAGAAAAAAACTGCAATAATTGTTTCTATTGGCACTTTCCTCTGCCACAATCGCTGTATAAATGGGGATCTATCAAAAATGAAAAATATAAATACTTGTAACAATACGAAAAAGAGGTCACCCAACCCCCAATTCCAATCAAAATCTTACAGGTTAATGAAACACGATTAGGAATTATAAATTGAATGGATTTTTTCATTTGCTATTTTAGCTGCCGTCCGTTGACTTCTTACAGCATTGACCATGCTTTGACCTCCGTTCGCAAGGTTATTACTTGTTTCAGGACAATTATGCAAATCAATACTCATTGAAGTTTTTGACTGGTCTTTAATTAAACTATTATAAATTGAATTTATTTTAAATTCCCCCTCATCTCTATTTATACTAATACCCCCATAGATAATCTTTTTTATTTCTATAATTTCTCTGAAACTTTGTAAAAGTCCTACAGACTTATCAATAATTTTTGTCTGATCAAATAAAATACTATGATGAGGAAAATTATACACGTGACCAGCTATAGCGGATTCAAAAGTATCAGGTTTTTTATTTTGACTTAGCGAGCAATCTATCGCATATTTGTGTTGCTGTAGCCTATTTTTTAAATTCTGTTGTGTTCTACCTACATAAAATTTACCACAAGAGCATGGAATTTTGTATACCCCCTGTTGTATATTTCTTGGAATTTTATCTTTTCCGTTATATTCGGAGTATTTTTATTTTTTGTTAGTTAAAGTGTAGTTTTTATTTTATTTTGATGTCACTGCTTTATTATAAAAAAATTAAACCCGTTTTTTCTTCAATTATTTGTTTCGTAAATGGAAAAGCAGTGTGGTCTAAGAAATTATTTAGACATTGTCCCGATTTGCACACATCTACTCAAGCTATAATCATCGACTGGGTTGTACCTGAATGCCAGGCGATAACTTTCAGGTTGCTCTGATTCCTCGGCACGCTTTCTTTTCTTACTTTCTCTATCAGCATCAAGCCTGCTTCCGCGTTGCTCTGGTAGTTCCTCGGCACGCTTTCTGTTCTTTCTTTCTCTATCAGCCTCAAGCCTGTTTCCTTGCTGTTCTTTTGATTCCTCGGCACGCTTTCTGTTCTTTCTTTCTCTATCAGCCTCAAGCCTGTTTCCTTGCTGTTCTTTTGATTCCTCGGCACGCTTTCTGTTCTTTCTTTCTCTATCAGCCTCAAGCCTGTTTCCCTGCTGTTCTTTTGATTCCTCGGCACGCCTTCTTTTTTCACTTTCTCTTTTAGCAGCAAGTCTGCTTTCGCGTTGCTCTGGTAGTTCCTCGGCACGCTTTCTTTTCTGACTTTCTCTATCAGCAGCAAGTTTTTTGGCATAGACTCTTTGAGCATCTTCATCAGTCATTGTAAACTTAAACAATAATAGATTTCTACGTGAACATATGTCTTATATATCTTGAATGACGTCACCGTCAAAGCAAAAATGACGACAACTAATTTCATGACGTCAGCCGACACAGAAACATGACGTCACCTGACAACTAATTTCCTGATGTCAGCCGACACAGAAACATGACGTCACCTGATCCACAGACAGACAGACAGACATATATATATAGATATACATATACATATATATATATATATATATATATATATATATATATATATATATATATATATATATATATATATATAAATAAGTTGTCTGTCTGTGTGTCTGTCTGTGGATCAGGTGACGTCATGTTTCTGTGTCGACTGACGTCATGAAGTTAGTTGTCGTCATTTTTACTATGACGGTGACGTCATTAACGGTATTTAAGACATTTGTTCACGGAAAAATGTTTAATTGTAAAATGACTGAAGAACCTACAATGGCAACAGCCGAGGAAGCTGCTCAAAGAGTTTATGCCAAAAAACTTGCTGCTGATAGAGAAAGTAAGAAAAGAAAGCGTTCCGAGGAATCACAAGAACAGCAAGAAAACAGGCTTGCAGCTGATAGAGAAAGTAAGAAAAGAAAGTGTGCCGGGGAATCACAAGAACAGCAAGAAAACAGGCTTGCGGCTAAAGAACGCAAAACCGCGCAGTTAGATGAAAATCCACCTGGACAGCGAGATTCAAAACATATCAAAACTGAAAATGATAGCGATGATGATTGGGTTTGGGATTTTGACTTGGATAAGGTCATCAATGCCTACCAGATTTAAGTTAAAAAAACAAAGGTTCGTCGATATGTACTTCATAGTGACGCTGAAAAATAAAGAAGAAAAAGAAAACTGAAAAAAGAAAAAAGGTAAAAAACTAAAAAAAAAATAAAAAGAAAAAACACTCAAAGAGAAATTAAAGACCGGGACACAAATGACGACCGAGACAGAGGGAATATTAGTGACGACCGGGAACCTCAAAGAGTAATTACAGACTGGGACACCCGGACACAAATCACGACCGGAACACAGGGAATATAAATGACGACCGGGACACAGGGAAACAACTACAACGGGGACGCCGGGGCACAGGCGAGATATATAAATGACGACCGGGACACAGGGATTGTTCGAATAGAAATTACAGACCGGGACACCGGGACACAGGGAATATAAATGACGACCGGGACGCTCAAAGAGAAATTACAAACTGGGACACCGGGACACAAATGACGACCGGGACACAGGGAATATAAATGACGACCGGGACACAGGGACACATCATTAGAATAATGAGGTATAGATCTGAATACGGATTGTTTTTCCCATGGACAATTATATGTTGCATGTTCAAGAGTCAGTAAACCTGACAATCTATTTATATGCACAGACAATGAAAGAGCGAAGAATGTTGTATATTCGTATGTTTTACGTAGTTAAAAACATATATTTACATCTATCTCTATTCACAGGTGGGACACAGGGACACAACTACAATGGCGCGTAACTAATATGGCGCGTAACGACTTACACACGCGGGGGGGCTTGAGGGGGCGCGAAGCGCCCCACCAACTAGGTGTTGGGGTGGCACGAAGCGCCACCCCAACAGCTAGTATATATATATATATATATATATATATATATATATGTTTTTAACTACGTAAAACTTGCAAATATACAACATTTTTTGCTGTCCTATTGTATGTGCATATAAATAGATTGTCAGGTTTACCGACTCTTGAACATGTAACATATAATTGTCCATGGAAAAAATAATCCGTATTCAGATCTATACCTCATGATTCTAATGATTGCCCTTGAGCTTTGTTGATGGTGATTGCTAATCAAACATTCCCTGTGTCCCCGTCGTCATTTATATATCCCCCCGTGCCCCCCGGTGTCCCCGTTGTAGTTGTGTCCCTGTGTCCTGGTCGTCATTTATATTCCCCGTGTCCTGGTCGTCATTTGTGTCTCGGTGTCCCAGTCTGTAATTTCTCTTTGAGTGTCCCAGTCATCAATTTATATTTCCTCTGTCCCGGTCGTCATTTGTGTCCCAGTGTACCAGTCTGTATATACATTCGTTTTTGAATTGGTATATAATGAAATAAATTTTTATTTTTTTTCCTTTTTTTCTTTTTAGTTTTTTTTTTTGGTTTTTACCTTTTTTAGCTTTTATATTTTTTTTTCTTTTTTCTTTTTATTTTTTTTTTGTAGTATTTACCTTTTCTTAGTTTTTTATTTCTATTTATATTTTTATAGTTTTCTTTTTCTCCTTTATTTTTCAGTTTTTTTCCTTTTTTTAGTTTTTTTTCTTTTTAGTTTTTAGTTTTTTTTTAGTTTTTTACCTTTATTATTTTTTTTAGTTTTTTTAGCTTTTTTAGTTTTTTTATTAGTTTTTAGTTTTTTCGTGGTTTTTTCCTTTTTTCAAGCCAAGGTTCGAACCCGGAACCTTTTGAACCTAGAGCCTGGAACATAACGTCTTACCAAATCAGCTAAATCGGCTTGAATATATTCGTTTTTGAATTGGTATATGATAAAATAATTCAGACGTTATGTAGACAAACACGACGTCACTCGACAGACAGAGAGACAGACAGACAACTTATTTTTTATATATATTCCCTGTGTCCCGGTCGTCATTTGTGTCCCGGTGTCCCGGTCTGTATATACATTCGTTTTTGACTTGGTATATCTATATATATATATACAAATAAGTTGTATGTGTGTCTGTGTGTCGAGTGACGTCATGTCATCAGGTCGTCATGTCGTCATTATGACGATGACGTCATTAAAGGTATTTAAGACATTCGTTCACGGAAAAATGTTTAATTGTAAAATGACTGAAGAACCTACAATGTCAACAGCCGAGAAAGCTCAAAGAGTCTATGCCAAAAAACTTGCTGCTGATAGAAAAAGTAAGAAAAGAAAGTGTGCCGAGGAATCACAAGAGCAACGCGAAACCAGACTTGGTGCTAAAAGAGAAAGTGAAAAAAGGAGGCTAAAAGTATTTAAGAAAATCGTTCAAAGACAAATTTTTAATTGTAAGAAGATCGTGGACGGAAAAATGTTTAATTGTAAAATGACTGAAGAACCTACAATAGTAACAGCCGAGGAAGCTGCTCAAAGAGTCTATGCTAAAAAACTTGTGGCTGGTAGAGAAATTAAGAAAAGAAAGCGTGCCGAGGAATCACAAGAACAGCAAGAAAACAGGCTTGCGGCTAAAGAACGCAAAACCACATAGTTAGTTGAAAATCCACCTGGACAGCGAGAGTCAAAACACATCAAAACTGAAAATGATAGCGATGATGATTGGGTTTGGGATTTTGACTTGGATAAGGTCATCAATGCCTACCAGATTTTAGTTAAAAAAAACAAAGGTTTGGCGATATGTATTTCATAGTGACGCTGAAAAATAAAGAAGAAAAAGAAAACTGAAAAAAGAAAAAAGGTAAAAAATAAAAAAAAACTAAGAAGAAAAAACACTCAAAGAGAAATTACAGACCGGGACACAAATGACGACCGGGACAGAGGGAATATAATTGACGAACGGGACACTCAAAGAGAAATTACAGACTTGGATACCGGGACACAAATGACGACCAGGACACAGGGAATATAAATGACGACCAGGACACAGGTATTTAAGAATATCGTTCAAAGAAAAATTTTCAATTGTAAGAAGATCGTTGAAAGAGAAATTTCTAATTGTAAAATGACTGAAGAACCTACAATGGCAACACCCGAGGAAGCTGCTCAAAACAAATGTATTCAAGCAAAAGTGACTGAGTTGGTAAAGCGTTATGTTTCAGGTTCTAGGTCCGAGAGGCTCCAGGTTAGAACCTAGGCTTTAGCATTAATACAAAAGAAGAAAAAAACTAAAAAAGATAAAAAAAAAACAAAAAAAGGTAAAAAACTAAAAACTAAAAAAGAAAAAAACTAGAAAAAACTAGAAAAAAGGTAAAAACTAAAAAAAACTAAAAAGAAAAAACACTCAAAGAGAAATTACAGACCGGGACACAAATGACGACCGGGACAGAGGGAATATAATTGACGAACGGGACACTCAAAGAGAAATTACAGACTGGGATACCGGGACACAAATGACGACCAGGACACAGGGAAAATAAATGACGACCAGGACACAGGTATTTAAGAATATCGTTCAAAGAAAAATTTTCAGTTGTAAGAAGATCGCTGAAAGAGAAATTTCTAATTGTAAAATGACTGAAGAACCTACAATGGCAACACCCGAGGAAGCTGCTTAAAACAAATGTATTCAAGCAAAAGTGACTGAGTTGGTAAAGCGTTATGTTTCAGGCTCTAGGTCCGAGAGGCTCCAGGTTAGAACCTAGGCTTTAGCATTAATACAAAAGAAGAAAAAAACTAAAAAAGATAAAAAAAACAAAAAAAGGTAAAAAACTAAAAACTAAAAAAGAAAAAAAACTAGAAAAAAACTAGAAAAAAGGTAAAAACTACAAAAAAAAACTAAAAATAAAAAAAAATAAAAACTAATAAAAAAAAAAAAACTAAAAACAGAAAAAGAAAAAAAAAGAATAAAAGGAAAAAAATAATGGAAAAAAGGAAAATAAAGGAGAAAAAGAAAACTAAAAGTCGGGACACAGGGAATATAAATGACGACCGGTACACTCAAAGAGAAATTACAGACTGGGGCACTGGGACACAAATAACGACCGGGAGATACAAATGACGACCGGGAAATTTTTTCTAATTTTTCAGAATTAACCCCTCCCCCAACTACCCCAAAGAGGGCGAATCTGTTCCGGTTATGTCAATCATGTATCTAGGACTTGTGCTTACTTTCCCCACCAAGTTTCATCCCGATCCCTCCACTCTAAATGTTTTCCAAGTTTTAGATTTTCACCTCCCAACTCTCCCCCCCCCCAATGTGGCCAGATCCGGTTGGGTTTAAAATAAGAGCTCTGAGACACGATATCCTTCTAAATATTGGGAGATTGGGTGTGTGTGTGTGTGTGTGTGTGTGTGTGTGTGTGTGTGTGTGTGTGTGTGTGTGTGTGTGTGTGTGTGTGTGTGTGTGTGTGTGTGTGTGTGTGTGTGTGTGTGTGTGTGTGTGTGTGTGTGTGTGTGTGTGTGTGTGTGTGTGTGTGTGTGTGTGTGTGTGTGTGTGTGTGTGTGTGTGTGTGTGTGTGTGTGTGTGTGTGTGTGTGTGTGTGTGTGTGTGTGTGTGTGTGTGTGTGTGTGTGTGTGTGTGTGTGTGTGTGTGTGTGTGTGTGTGTGTGTGTGTGTGTGTGTGTGTGTGTGTGTGTGTGTGTGTGTGTGTGTGTGTGTGTGTGTGTGTGTGTGTGTGTGTGTGTGTGTGTGTGTGTGTGTGTGTGTGTGTGTGTGTGTGTGTGTGTGTGTGTGTGTGTGTGTGTGTGTGTGTGTGTGTGTGTGTGTGTGTATGACAGTCGTTATTCAGTCGTTGGACAATTAAGATCTATCTATTCTTTTAAAAAGGATTAATCTTAGTTTCAAACCAGTTGTTTGTAAGGGACTTTTATTCTAATTTAATTAGACAATTAATTTTTTCAGTAGTTACGAAATAGTGAGAACATTTTTACGTCTCAAAAACTATTAAAAATAGCTTTTGGGGTGGCGCTTGGCGCCACTCCCTCCCCCCAAGCGCCCCCGCGCGCGTAAGTCGTTACGCGCTATATTAGTTACGCGCCATTGTAGTTTTGTCCCTGTGTCCCACTTGTGAATATAGATATATATATATATATATATATATATATATATATTTAACAGTCTACACATGTCGAAACAGCAGCGGTACGATTAAGTGAAGGCATTCCCAAATCCTGAAGAGGTTTGTTTGCCGTACATACGCAAAAATCTTCTATAATAACTAAAGTGTAGTTATACATTTCTGATGTAAAATCAAAAGTCATATCTGACGTCTCTAACCGTTTTCGAAGGAGTATATCTTTGGACATTTTCGATTTATATTTTCCCCATAAGTCTCTAGGAGCTGAAGGAGAGCAAATTGTTAGAATGATTCCAAACAATGCAGGAATTTGACTTGGAGTTGACGTTTCGCACGCTTCGCAATCCCCCCCCCCAAGCCCCCCCCCCGCACGCGTAAGTCGTTACGCGCCATATTAGTTACGCGCCATTGTAATTGTGTCCCTGTGTCCCACCTGTGAATATAGAAAGATATATATATATATATATATATATATATATATATATATATATATATATATATATATATATATATATATATATATATATATTTATGTTTTTAACTACGTAAAACTTGCGAATATACAACATTCTTCGATGTCCCATTGTCTGTGCATATAAATAGATTTTCAGGTTTACCGACTCTTGAACATGCAACATAAAATTGTCCATTGGAAAAACAATCCGTATTCAGATCTATACCTCATTATTCTAATGATGGTGATTGTCAAGGGTGATCGTATCAACTTAGTTTTCCTAAAATATCGTTAAATATCGTTAAAATATCGTTAAGGGGTTCATTGGAACTGAAATTACATGAAATACATGCCTATGAAAAAAAAAGCAAATGTAAAACAACTAAGTAACACCTAAACAAGATTATCCTGTTAATATATCCCTCTTTTTATTTAGCAACAATAGGTAAACTAAAAATGATAAATTTTACCAAATCACAAATATTAACAAATTGAAAAGAAAAGAATTGAATGAACTAAACAATTATAGAATTCATCGTTACCATGTGGCTATTTTAAAAAAAAAATCCGCTCTATTAGAAACATAATTCAAAATAAATGGCGCTGCATCATCATTTGTCGTACCTCCAAAATTAGTTGAAAATTTCTTTAAGTATTTCCAGATAATTCTTTTGATATTTATTTAAAAGTTCGTTATAATGAAAACTAAATTTTTTAAATTGCCAAGTTAATTTATTTGCAGAAAAACCTCATGATATCAATTTTTGGCTTAAGATTTTACTTCTATTTTTAAAATCAATATAATTAATACAAATCCTTGCATAACGAAGTAACTGTGAGAAAAACGCCAAATACGTGATATTTGAGTGTATATTACTGTGTTTTGAACTACGTAAAACTTGCGAATATTAACATTCTTGGCTTTCCCATTGTCTGTGCATATACAAAGCCTTATGTACTTATAATGACATCATATGCAAACGATCTTTTTAAAAACAAAAGAACATGCATACACACAACTCGTTTTTATATAGATAGATAGATAGATGGATACAATACAAATTAACTGCGTAAAACTTTGTTCACGATCCAATTCTACACATGTCGAAACAGCAGCGGTACGATTAGGTGAAGGCATTCCCAAATCCTGAAGAGGTTTGTTTGCCATACATACGCACAAATCTTCTATAATAACTAAAGTGTAGTTATAAATTTCTGATGTAAAATCAAAAGTCATATCGGACGTCTCTAACCGTTTTAGAAGGAGTATATCTTTGGACATTTTCGATTTATATTTTCCCCATAAGTCTGTAGGAGCTGAAGGAGAGCAAGTTGTTAGAATGATTCCAAACAATGCACGAATTTGACTTGGAGTTGACGTTTCGCACGCTTTGCAATCCCCCCCCAAGACCCCCCGCACGCGTAAGTTGTTACGCGCCATATTAGTTACGTGCCATTGTAATTGTGTCCCTGTGTCCCACCTCTGAATATAGAAAGATTGCCAGGTGAATATAGATTGCCAGGTTTACCGACTCTTGAACATGCAACATAAAATTGCCCATGGGAAAAACAATCTGTATTCAGATCTATACTTCATTATTCTAATGATTGCCCTTTAGCTTTGTTGATGGTGATTGCTAATCAAAAATTCCCTGTGTCCCCATCGTCATTTATATATAACCCATGTGCCCAACGGTGTCCCCGTTGTAGTTGTGTTCCTGTGTCCCAATCGTCATTTATAGTCGACAAACATGACGTCAGTCGACACGCAAACATGACGTCAGTCGACATACACGTCCCAGTCGTCATTTGTGTCCGGTGTCCCGGTCTTTAGTTTCTCTTCGAGTGTCCCGGTCGTCATTTATATTCCCTGTGTCCCGGTCTATATATAAATTCGTATTTGAATTGGTGTATGATGAGATAAATTTTTTGCTTTTTTCCTTTTTTTTCTTTTTAGTTTTTTTTTGGTTTTTAGTCTTTCGTTTTTTTAGTTTTTTATTAGTTTTTAGGGTTTTTTTCTATTTCTTTTTTTGTAGTTTTTACCTTTTTTTAGTTTTTTTTTCTTTTTATGGTTTATACTATTTTGCCTTTTTTAGTTTTTTAGTTTTTTAGCTTTTTTAGTTTTTTTTGTATTTTCTTTTTAATTTTTTTTGTAGTTTTTACCTTTTTTAGTTTTTTTCTTCTTTTGTATTAATGCTAAAGCCAGGGTTCGAACCTGGAACCTCTCGGACCCAGAACCTGGAACATAACGCTTTACCGACTCAGCTACTTTAGCTTGAATATTTTCGGCATTTTCCTTTTTTAGTTTTTTTTTTCTTTTTCTCCTTTATTTTTCAGTTTTTTCTCCTTTTTTAGTTTTTTTTCTTTTTCAGATTTTATTTTTTAAATTTTTTTTTTTGGTTTTTTTATTAGTTTTTAGTTGTTTTTTTCTTTTTAGTTTTTTTGTAGTTTTTAACTTTTTTTAGTTTTTTCTTTTTTTTCTATTTTAGGTTTTACTTTTTTACCTTTTTTTTAGTTTATTTCGGTTTTTTAGCCTTTTTTGTTTTTTTAGTAGTTTCTTTTTAGTTTGTTTTGTAGTTTTTACCTTTTTTAGTTTTTTTTCTTCTTTTGTATTAATGCTTAAGCCAAGTTTCGAACCTGGAACCTCTCGGACCTAGAACCTGGAACATAACGCTTTACCAACTCGGCTACTTCGGCTTGAAATTCGAATTTGAATTGGTATATGATGAAATAATTCATATTTCATGTGTGGACAGACAGTCATATATATATATATATATATATATATATATATATATATATATATATATATATATATATATATATATATATATATATATATATATGTATATCTGACGTCATGTTTGTGCGTTGACTAACGTCATGTTTGTCAACTGACGTATCTATCTATATCTTCTATCTATATATATATATATAAATAAGCTGTTTGTCTATGTGTCTGTCTACTGACGTCATGTTTGTGTGTCGACTGACGTCATGTTTGTCAACTGAAGTATATATATATATATATATAGATAAGTTGTCTGTGTGTCTGTCGAGTGACGTCATGTCATCATGTCATGTCGTCATGAAGTTAGTTGTCGTCATGTTTGTTATGATATAACGTCATTAAAAGTATTTAAGACATTCATTCACGGAAATATGTTTAATTGTAAAATGACTGAAGAACCTACAATGCCAACAGCCAAGGAAGCTGCTCAAAGAGTCTATGCCAAAAAACATGCTGCTGATAGAGAAAGTAAGAAAAGAAAGCGTGCCGAGGAATCAGAAGCACAGCAAGAAAAAAGGCTTGCGGCTGATAGAGAAATTAAGAACAGAAAGCGTTCCGAGGAACTACCAGAGTAACGCGAAATCAGGCTTGCTGCTAAAAGAGAAAGAGAAAAAAGAAGGCTTGCCGAGGAATCACAAGAACAGCAGGAAAACAGGCTTGCGGCTTATAGAGAAAGTAAGAAAAGAAAGCGTGGCGAGGAATCAAAATAACAGCGTGAAATTAGGCTTGCGTCTCAAACAGAAATCACCAAAAGAAAGCGTACTGAGGAATCACAAGAGCAACCTGGGTCAGTGCGATGCTGGATTTACTCAGTGGAATGGAAAAAACAAGGATTGCCACACGCACATATACTATTCTGACTACATTATAAAATTACTTCTAACGAAATTGATGATGTGATTTCCGCTGAAATATCTGATGAAAATGTCGATAAGGGGTTATATAATATTGTTTTAAAAAATATGATACATGGACCTTGCGGTGCACTGAACGAAAATTTACCATGCATGGCCAAAGGAAGGTGCACAAAGCAATATCCTCGACTTTTAGTACCCAACACAATTACTGGCAATGATGGTTACCCACAATATAGAAGAAGATCTACTGAAGATGGCGGTAAAACAGCAATAATAAAGAGGTGTAACGGTACTACCATCGAAGTAAATAACCAGTGGGTTGTTCCATATTCCCCATTATTATCAAAAACATTTAATGCACACATAAACGTTGAATACTGTAACTCCGTAAAGGCAATCAAATACATATATAAATACGTCAACAAAGGCAGTGACATGGCAGTTTTTGGCTTGCAGTCCGAAATCAAAGATATCGACGAAATCGTACAATATCAGGCTGGAAGATACATAAGCAGTAATGAAGCTGTTTGGTGAATTCTTTCATTTCCGATACATGAACGAAGTTTAGCTGTTGTTCACTTAGTGGTACATTTACAGAATGGCCAACCTCTTTATTTTTCAGAATCCAACGTGCAACAAAGACCCCTGAATCCACCGAATACAAAGTTAACTGCTTTCTTTTCGCTATGCAAAAATGATTCTTTTGCAAAAAAACTGCTGTATACTGAAGTGCTTTCGTATTACACGTGGAACACTAAAAATAAAGTGAACATCGAAAACAGGGTAAGTCAATCGACGGCCAGCCTACCATCTTCAAAGATACCACGGTAGGAAGACTCTACACCGTTCACCCCAATCAACATGAATGTTTCTTTCTACGCCTGCTTTTGGTGAATGTACCCGGTCCGATGTCCTTTGAGAACTATAAACGGTACTATACATGACACTTACCGTAGTGCATGCCAAGCTCTGAATTTATTGAAGAATGACCAGCACTGGGATAACTCTATCAATGACGCGTGCGAAACGTCAACTCCAAGTCAAATTCGTGAATTGTTTGGAATCATTCTAACAACTTGCTCTCCTTCAGCTCCTACAGACTTATGGGGAAAATATAAATCGAAAATGTCCAAAGATATACTCCTTCGAAAACGGTTAGAGACGTCAGATATGACTTTTGATTTTACATCAGAAATTTATAACTACACTTTAGTTATTAAAGAAGATTTGTGCGTATGTATGGCAAACAAACCTCTTCAGGATTTGGGAATGCCTTCGCCTAATCGTACCGCTGCTGTTTCGACATGTGTAGAATTGGATCGTGAACAAAGTTTTACGCAGTTAATTTGTATTGTATCTATCTATCTATCTATCTATAAAAAAACGAGTTATGTGTATGCATGTTTGTTTGTTTTTAAAAAGATCGTTTGCATATGATGTCATTATAAGTACATAAGGCTTTGTATATGCACAGACAATGGGAAAGCCAAGAATGTTGATATTCTATATATACATTATATATATATATATATATATATATCTATATATATAAAAATAAGTTGTCTGTGTGTGGATCTGTGGATGGATCAGGTGACGTCACCTGAAAAAACTGGATCAGGTGACGTCAAAACTGAAAAAACTAAAAAAAGGCAAAAACTACAAAAAAAACTAAAAACTAATAAAAAAAATAAAAAAGCTAAAAAACTAAAAAAACTAAAAAAAGGCAAAAACTACAAAAAAAACTAAAAACTAATAAAAAAGCTAAAAAACTAAAAAAACTAAAAAAAGGCAAAAACTACAAAAAAAACTAAAAACTAATAAAAAAAATAAAAAAGCTAAAAAACTAAAAAAACTAAAAAAACTAAAAAAAGGTAAAAAACTAAAAAAACTAAAAACTAAAAA